>NW_027638601.1:0-224879 GCF_951216825.1 Electrona antarctica
TAAGAGATAACCAAGAACAGTTATGATTGTTAAATACCAGAAATTAGTTTATGCTGTCACTAGGGGGTGGCCACTAGGATTGCTGTGACGGCCCTGTGCACGTGCCTCAGAAGAGCAGAACAAGAAAGTCCCTTGGACTTCCTGTCCCAGTTATTTCATATATTCTCAGTGCAACCTTTTTATTCATAGTTCCTTCCTCTTGACATCCCAGTCCCTTATTTCATCCTCATACATGGGTTATAATATGTATCTGACTGTCCTTACACTGTGGGGACTTAGGTCTCCCTTCTACTTGTTTTAATTAATGGTTTAGTGTCAGAATCCTCCGGGTTTTCCATGCTATTGCAGGGGTGGCCACTAGGGCACACCTCGGCGCGGACGTCCCTGGAAGCCATTCTCCTGTCCCTGGATTCGTGGTAAGTGGTGCTGCTCCAGTTCTCTCCCCTTCCATCCGTCTACTATTGTGTGTTGGTGGTTCCTTGCTAATATCTATGGCCCTGGGTCATTAGACATCAACTAGGTGTGTCTATTCAAGTGATATGTGTTGCCTGTTATCATTGTAAAAGTTCGTTTTTTCACCCCTTCACCCAGCAAAGTGGCTGGCTTAGCTAATGGCTAATGGTAGGTTAGCCTACTGTCCATCGCGTCGTGTGTCCTGACAGCACGTGTGTTTCCATCATTGACTTGGTCCATGCCCTGGTTCTAATGCTCTTAATTAGGTCTCCCCATTAGACCCCTTGTATTTACTTTTCATTGTCCTTAAATATAATTCCTTTTGAGAGGGTCTCCTCCATGAGACTGGGGTCCCTACCTAGCTTTCAAAATAGAGGATTCACCCTCCTCCAGATCACCTGTTAGACAATCTACAAACGTTCTTGCCCTTGCATTTCCATTACAATAGCTGTGGAAAAAGCTTCATTGGCCCTAAAGCCTTGGTTGGATTATCTAAATAAAGCTCTTTGGGAGATACCCCTTTCTGGGTTTCACCGGGTAGAGTTTTTGGCATTATTAGGGCCATCTTCAGTCATTTTGACCTTCCTACTATTTCTGTGCTGCATCCATTAGGCCCTTCATCATCACCTCATTATTATTATCATTATTATTATATTATTATTATTCTCATTGTCATTATTATTATTATTTTCCCTCTCCCCCATGACCGGACGGTCAAAAACCTACCATTGTAATATATAATGTACAGTGTATGGCTTATATATATTATATTCGGACTAGGGTTGGTACTTGTCTTAGCTCCTGCCTGGCATTCCCGTGCCCCATGCGGCTGCACACAGGGGGTTGCCCGTGTTGTCTCATCTCAATTCCTTAAGCTGCCTTTACTTGTCGACCCTCCCTAAGGGCGCGTTACCTGACAGTAGCTGGTCATCCACCCCTCCTCTGACCCGCCCTCTGGTCCAGACCTGCAGGTTTCCCGCGCCACCACATTGTTTGATCGATTCGCGCTCCAGAGGTGAGTTCACGAGGTCAAAGTGTTGTGACCTTCGGTCGATCTACTAGACATGTTCCCCTTATTCCATTATTATCATTATTATTTTTTTTCCCCCTATACTCTTAGCCTTAGTAGACCCTAGGACTAGTTCTAGGCGCCTCCCTAATTTCCCATCCCTGACCCTAACCGCACCCAGGCAGTGCTAGTTTCCTTTCCCTCTCCATATATGGAGTGTCCTCCTTAACCTCTCAGGTATGGTCTAAAATGGGACTAGGTCTCTCTGAATCCCAAACCTTACCTTAACCGCAAGCAGAAGCCCTTGCCCTCCTGGAGGTAGTCCTCCGCCTCCCCTCATGACATAGAGACCCTGCCCATATCCGTGTGCTGGCGTGCTCCTCGGAGGGGCGCCGCGTGCCTACGGCACGCTTCAGATTAGTTAGGAACTGTCCTTAGTCATTATCCCTTCTATCCCATAGACAAACACCCATTCATCCTTACTCAGGCACACTTTAGATTATTTAGGTCTAGTGTTTATGCCCCTGTTATAGCCTGGCTGCCACACTGGTTTCCTGTCCCTGACCCTAACCGCACCCAGGAAGTGCTAGTTTCCTTTCCCTCTCCATATATGGAGTGTCCTCCGCCTCCCCTCATGACATAGAGACCCTGCCCATATCCGTTTGCTGGCATGCTCCTCGGAGTGTAGCCGCGTGCCTGCGGCACGCTCCAGATTATTTAAGAACTGTCCTTAGTTATTATCCCTTCTATCCCATAGACAAACACCCATTCATCCTTACTCAGGCACACTTTAGATTATGGAAGTCTAGTGTTTATGCCCCTGTTATAGCCTGGCCGTCACGCTAATTTCCTATCCCTGACCCTAACCGCACCTAGGAAGTGCCAGTTTTCCTTCCCTCTCCATATATGGAGTGTCCTCCTTAACCTCTCGTAGGTTTGGTCCAAAATGGGACTAGGTCTCTCTGAATCCCAACCTGACCTTAACCGCAAGCAGAAGCACTTGCCCTCCTGGAGATAGTCCTACTGCCTTCCCTCATGTCACAGAGACCCTGCCCATATCCGTTTGCTGGCATGCTCCTCGGAGTGTAGCCGCGTGCCTGCGGCACGCCTCAGATTATTTAAGAACTGTCCTTAGACCAGTGGCCGTTTCCGCCTGTCACCCAGTAGTACCAACTCTCCGTTATTATTATCTTCTCTATCCCATAGACAAACACCTATTCATCCTTACTCACCTGCTGTGCCCTTGTGATGTTCACCCTGTTTCCTTCCCATATGACCTCCCTGTTTTCACTATCTATCTCGCCTTAAGGCTCCCCTCCTTGCCAAAAAAGCTCCCATAATATGCCTGATTGAATTACGGAAAACACACCCAGAGTTGAGGCGTCTCTCTGGGTGGGCAAAGCTCGATTAATATGGGTTAGGGTGTCTAGATTCCAATGGCCAGAAACATCCATTCCCATCTCGAGCAGAATCTACTGACGATGTTTTTCCGAAATTGACAACTTATTTGACCTTATAAACGTCTGGAGACTCTATCTCCGTGGTCCTATTTTTAAAAATTAGACTTCCCTTCCTCATGATAGCCCAACCTTTATTTCCACGGACATAGAGCTGGCCAGTTCTTCAATTTACTATACCCTCTCAGGATATCCTGCCGCTTTGGAAACTATCTTTCTTGTAGTATTAATAATTACCTCTCTCTCCTACCTACCTTCCATAATTGGACTAGTTGTGAATGCTGCACCTTGTATGTAGACTCCTCAATGGGCAAGTGGCTTACACTGTGGCATTATGACTCCTTAATAACACAATATCTTGTACCTTGTATCTTGCTCTCCAGAATGGAATCACTCACTCAATCATCACACTGCCTCCTGTTTGGACCAGGTGTATTTATATCCTGAACCAAACCATAACGGTAAGCAAGAGTCCTCTCATTTCCCTCTTATATATGGGAAATTATCACTGCTCCCCCTCACGTTCAATCATCCCACTGCCGTCTGGTTGGATTAGGTGTATTTAATCCTAAACCAAACTGTAACGGTAAGCAAGAGTCCTCTCATTTCCCTCTTATATATGGGAAATTATCACTGCTCCCCCTTACGTTCAATCATCCCACTGCCGTCTGTTTGGATTAGGTGTATTTAATCCTAAACCAAACTGTAACGGTAAGCAAGAGTCCTCTCATTTCCCTCTTATATATGGGAAATTATCACTGCTCCCCCTCACGTTCAATCATCCCACTGCCGTCTGTTTGGATTAGGTGTATTTAATCCTAAACCAAACTGTAACGGTAAGCAAGAGTCCTCTCATTTCCCTCTTATATATGGGAAATTATCACTGCTCCCCCTCACGTTCAATCATCCCACTGCCGTCTGTTTGGATTGGGTGTATTTAATCCTAAACCAAACTGTAACGGTAAGCAAGAGTCCTTTCCTTTCCCTCTTAAATAATGGGAATTCTCACTACTCCCCCTTACGTTAACCTCGTAGGACTTTAGAGTGGCACCTTCTAAAAGCATATAGACAAGCGCTTTTTCACCTTTTCAAACGGATGATGGTTTAGATTCCCTACCTTACATCATTGGATTAGTCTGAGACAGAAATTAGACAAAAATGGAGGACCGTTCTCTCACACACCAAGCAGTAGGTATTGCTCTCTATAAAGGAACCACTCACTCAATCATCACACTGCCTTACATGGGTACATGTGTTTGGTCCGATGATTCATTGATCCGATACCCCTAACCCCTAACCTAACCATAACCGCAAGCACGGGAGCAGGCGCTAGTCCGAGGTGCGGACGCATATCGTACCAATGCCCCGTCGGACCATAGTATGCCTCCCGCCTTACATTCAGATTAGGTGGGTTTAAATCCTAAACCCAACCAGGACGGTAGGCAATAGCCCTTTCATTTCCCTCCTTATCATAGGAGAATTCTCACTGTTCCCCCTCACCTTCACCTCGTAATACTTTAGATGGGCACATTCCTCTGAGTATCGCCGTGCTCCTGAAGGACGCACGCTCCTGATAGGGTGAAAGAAGAATCCTCATATCTGATATTCTCACACTGCCTCACAATCGGATTAGGTTTATTTTAATTCCAAACCCAACCAGGACGGTAAGCAAAAGTCCTTTCATTTCCCTCCTTATTATAGGGGAGTTCTCATCGCTCCCCGTTGCCTTTACCTCGCAATAGGTACTTTAGATTGGCACAATTCTCTTAGTATCACCATGCGCCCGAAGGGCGCACGCTCCAGATGGCGTGAGATGATTATTATTAGTATTATCATCTCTTAGTATTGCCCTATGCTCAAGTTTATCTTAGTGAGTGGGAGATTTGGTGGGCCATGTGAAGGAGTAAGCTCAGATAAGGAAAATCGGAATGTGACCTTTGAGGATCTTACACACCCACATGTCCTACCATTTTTCCTCCACTCGCCCTGCCCTTTACTTTAGAGTCTGTGGAAATTATCTTCCAATTGATTATTTTCTGTCACTCAGAACCGGGTTGGTTGGTTGGCCAGTAAAACCATGCATAGCACAGTGCACTTATCCCATTTCCATAAAAATCTATAGCCGGTCTTGTGTCTGGGTTGACCGGATCAGGGTCCCGGCTGAGATTATTGTCTCCGGTCCTTTATGGGGTTTCTCTTTGTCACAACCTAACCCGCGAAAGGCTGGTATGTTTTGAGAGCCAATCATTCCTTCCTTCAAGTGGGCTTATACTACAGTATGGGACATACTCTCATAATTCTCTATATGAAGTTGTGGAGTGCCCTTGTATATTTTTCCAGAGCCCACATTTAAAGTGTCCAGGAGAGGGCGCCATAGGGTCTATATTATTTATATCTCCCTACAGTTCTGTGGAAATGGTGTCATTCCAGACTGTCTATTTTAGTTATTAGGCCCTAAACCCTGTTAGGATGATACCTTACACCTCTGGCCACTCCATCTTAGTTTTACATGGAATTATTGTAACCGGTCCCACCTGGATGAATGTATATAATACTCATCATTTCAAAACACCTTCTCTTCTCCCCTCGGGATAGCCCTGTGTGGATCCTGGAACAGAGTGGCATTCGATGAACACCCCATACCACCGCTGTTCAGATGCGACGGACCTGACGGTGTGTCGGTTTTTAGTTTAGATACTTCCTAACACGGGACCAAATGGACCTCTTCTTGGAGCCCATGCCGCCTAGCCAACCAGTGTGGACACGGAGTTCTGAGAGACTGAAGGAGAAACGCTTTAGCTGTTGGTGCTGCCCTGTGGAAGAATAGTCATTCCCCTCCTGGGAAAGTGTGCCATTTTATGTCATGTCATCCAATTGGATTGTGTTGTTTATATTACAACAGGGATGTGCCCTTATCACCATTGGACAAATGGTGTTTATTACCCTTACATATAGGAATGAGAACGGATCCTAGATGATGTGCCCTGATCACTATTAGACATAGGGTACTTTTTACCCCTACATACCGGGAGGATATAATATGCCCTGACCACGCCCCACGTGGCAGGCGTTTTATTATTAATGTTACCCCCATTACCTTTACATATAGGAATGAGAACGGACCCTATATTATGTGCCCGGATTACTATTAGACATAGGGTACTTTTTACCCCTACATACCGGAAGGATATAACATGCCCTGACCACGCCCCAGGTGGCAGGCGTTTCATTAGTAGTGTTACCTCTATTACCTTTACATATAGGAATGAGAACGGACCCTAGATCATGTGCCCGGATCACTATTAGACATAGGGTACTTTTTACCCCTACATACCGGAAGGATATAACATGCCCTGACCACGCCCCAGGTGGCAGGCGTTTCATTAGTAGTGTTACCTCTATTACCTTTACATATAGGAATGAGAACGGACCCTAGATCATGTGCCCTGATCACTATTAGACAATATGGTGTTTATTACCCTTACATACTGGTATGAGAACGGATCCTGATGAAGCACCTGCATATTATTCCATTTATACTTGAATTGTGTGCCTTATATTGCAACAAGTATGTGCCTTGATCACTATTAAACAAATGGTGTCGATTACCTCTACATACCGGGGTTATTATATACATGCATGAGATCTAGACATGAGTGCCTCTGGACTGTAAGAGATAACCAAGAACAGTTATGATTGTTAAATACCAGAAATTAGTTTATGCTGTCACTAGGGGGTGGCCACTAGGATTGCTGTGACGGCCCTGTGCACGTGCCTCAGAAGAGCAGAACAAGAAAGTCCCTTGGACTTCCTGTCCCAGTTATTTCATATATTCTCAGTGCAACCTTTTTATTCATAGTTCCTTCCTCTTGACATCCCAGTCCCTTATTTCATCCTCATACATGGGTTATAATATGTATCTGACTGTCCTTACACTGTGGGGACTTAGGTCTCCCTTCTACTTGTTTTAATTAATGGTTTAGTGTCAGAATCCTCCGGGTTTTCCATGCTATTGCAGGGGTGGCCACTAGGGCACACCTCGGCGCGGACGTCCCTGGAAGCCATTCTCCTGTCCCTGGATTCGTGGTAAGTGGTGCTGCTCCAGTTCTCTCCCCTTCCATCCGTCTACTATTGTGTGTTGGTGGTTCCTTGCTAATATCTATGGCCCTGGGTCATTAGACATCAACTAGGTGTGTCTATTCAAGTGATATGTGTTGCCTGTTATCATTGTAAAAGTTCGTTTTTTCACCCCTTCACCCAGCAAAGTGGCTGGCTTAGCTAATGGCTAATGGTAGGTTAGCCTACTGTCCATCGCGTCGTGTGTCCTGACAGCACGTGTGTTTCCATCATTGACTTGGTCCATGCCCTGGTTCTAATGCTCTTAATTAGGTCTCCCCATTAGACCCCTTGTATTTACTTTTCATTGTCCTTAAATATAATTCCTTTTGAGAGGGTCTCCTCCATGAGACTGGGGTCCCTACCTAGCTTTCAAAATAGAGGATTCACCCTCCTCCAGATCACCTGTTAGACAATCTACAAACGTTCTTGCCCTTGCATTTCCATTACAATAGCTGTGGAAAAAGCTTCATTGGCCCTAAAGCCTTGGTTGGATTATCTAAATAAAGCTCTTTGGGAGATACCCCTTTCTGGGTTTCACCGGGTAGAGTTTTTGGCATTATTAGGGCCATCTTCAGTCATTTTGACCTTCCTACTATTTCTGTGCTGCATCCATTAGGCCCTTCATCATCACCTCATTATTATTATCATTATTATTATATTATTATTATTCTCATTGTCATTATTATTATTATTTTCCCTCTCCCCCATGACCGGACGGTCAAAAACCTACCATTGTAATATATAATGTACAGTGTATGGCTTATATATATTATATTCGGACTAGGGTTGGTACTTGTCTTAGCTCCTGCCTGGCATTCCCGTGCCCCATGCGGCTGCACACAGGGGGTTGCCCGTGTTGTCTCATCTCAATTCCTTAAGCTGCCTTTACTTGTCGACCCTCCCTAAGGGCGCGTTACCTGACAGTAGCTGGTCATCCACCCCTCCTCTGACCCGCCCTCTGGTCCAGACCTGCAGGTTTCCCGCGCCACCACATTGTTTGATCGATTCGCGCTCCAGAGGTGAGTTCACGAGGTCAAAGTGTTGTGACCTTCGGTCGATCTACTAGACATGTTCCCCTTATTCCATTATTATCATTATTATTTTTTTTCCCCCTATACTCTTAGCCTTAGTAGACCCTAGGACTAGTTCTAGGCGCCTCCCTAATTTCCCATCCCTGACCCTAACCGCACCCAGGCAGTGCTAGTTTCCTTTCCCTCTCCATATATGGAGTGTCCTCCTTAACCTCTCAGGTATGGTCTAAAATGGGACTAGGTCTCTCTGAATCCCAAACCTTACCTTAACCGCAAGCAGAAGCCCTTGCCCTCCTGGAGGTAGTCCTCCGCCTCCCCTCATGACATAGAGACCCTGCCCATATCCGTGTGCTGGCGTGCTCCTCGGAGGGGCGCCGCGTGCCTACGGCACGCTTCAGATTAGTTAGGAACTGTCCTTAGTCATTATCCCTTCTATCCCATAGACAAACACCCATTCATCCTTACTCAGGCACACTTTAGATTATTTAGGTCTAGTGTTTATGCCCCTGTTATAGCCTGGCTGCCACACTGGTTTCCTGTCCCTGACCCTAACCGCACCCAGGAAGTGCTAGTTTCCTTTCCCTCTCCATATATGGAGTGTCCTCCGCCTCCCCTCATGACATAGAGACCCTGCCCATATCCGTTTGCTGGCATGCTCCTCGGAGTGTAGCCGCGTGCCTGCGGCACGCTCCAGATTATTTAAGAACTGTCCTTAGTTATTATCCCTTCTATCCCATAGACAAACACCCATTCATCCTTACTCAGGCACACTTTAGATTATGGAAGTCTAGTGTTTATGCCCCTGTTATAGCCTGGCCGTCACGCTAATTTCCTATCCCTGACCCTAACCGCACCTAGGAAGTGCCAGTTTTCCTTCCCTCTCCATATATGGAGTGTCCTCCTTAACCTCTCGTAGGTTTGGTCCAAAATGGGACTAGGTCTCTCTGAATCCCAACCTGACCTTAACCGCAAGCAGAAGCACTTGCCCTCCTGGAGATAGTCCTACTGCCTTCCCTCATGTCACAGAGACCCTGCCCATATCCGTTTGCTGGCATGCTCCTCGGAGTGTAGCCGCGTGCCTGCGGCACGCCTCAGATTATTTAAGAACTGTCCTTAGACCAGTGGCCGTTTCCGCCTGTCACCCAGTAGTACCAACTCTCCGTTATTATTATCTTCTCTATCCCATAGACAAACACCTATTCATCCTTACTCACCTGCTGTGCCCTTGTGATGTTCACCCTGTTTCCTTCCCATATGACCTCCCTGTTTTCACTATCTATCTCGCCTTAAGGCTCCCCTCCTTGCCAAAAAAGCTCCCATAATATGCCTGATTGAATTACGGAAAACACACCCAGAGTTGAGGCGTCTCTCTGGGTGGGCAAAGCTCGATTAATATGGGTTAGGGTGTCTAGATTCCAATGGCCAGAAACATCCATTCCCATCTCGAGCAGAATCTACTGACGATGTTTTTCCGAAATTGACAACTTATTTGACCTTATAAACGTCTGGAGACTCTATCTCCGTGGTCCTATTTTTAAAAATTAGACTTCCCTTCCTCATGATAGCCCAACCTTTATTTCCACGGACATAGAGCTGGCCAGTTCTTCAATTTACTATACCCTCTCAGGATATCCTGCCGCTTTGGAAACTATCTTTCTTGTAGTATTAATAATTACCTCTCTCTCCTACCTACCTTCCATAATTGGACTAGTTGTGAATGCTGCACCTTGTATGTAGACTCCTCAATGGGCAAGTGGCTTACACTGTGGCATTATGACTCCTTAATAACACAATATCTTGTACCTTGTATCTTGCTCTCCAGAATGGAATCACTCACTCAATCATCACACTGCCTCCTGTTTGGACCAGGTGTATTTATATCCTGAACCAAACCATAACGGTAAGCAAGAGTCCTCTCATTTCCCTCTTATATATGGGAAATTATCACTGCTCCCCCTCACGTTCAATCATCCCACTGCCGTCTGGTTGGATTAGGTGTATTTAATCCTAAACCAAACTGTAACGGTAAGCAAGAGTCCTCTCATTTCCCTCTTATATATGGGAAATTATCACTGCTCCCCCTTACGTTCAATCATCCCACTGCCGTCTGTTTGGATTAGGTGTATTTAATCCTAAACCAAACTGTAACGGTAAGCAAGAGTCCTCTCATTTCCCTCTTATATATGGGAAATTATCACTGCTCCCCCTCACGTTCAATCATCCCACTGCCGTCTGTTTGGATTAGGTGTATTTAATCCTAAACCAAACTGTAACGGTAAGCAAGAGTCCTCTCATTTCCCTCTTATATATGGGAAATTATCACTGCTCCCCCTCACGTTCAATCATCCCACTGCCGTCTGTTTGGATTGGGTGTATTTAATCCTAAACCAAACTGTAACGGTAAGCAAGAGTCCTTTCCTTTCCCTCTTAAATAATGGGAATTCTCACTACTCCCCCTTACGTTAACCTCGTAGGACTTTAGAGTGGCACCTTCTAAAAGCATATAGACAAGCGCTTTTTCACCTTTTCAAACGGATGATGGTTTAGATTCCCTACCTTACATCATTGGATTAGTCTGAGACAGAAATTAGACAAAAATGGAGGACCGTTCTCTCACACACCAAGCAGTAGGTATTGCTCTCTATAAAGGAACCACTCACTCAATCATCACACTGCCTTACATGGGTACATGTGTTTGGTCCGATGATTCATTGATCCGATACCCCTAACCCCTAACCTAACCATAACCGCAAGCACGGGAGCAGGCGCTAGTCCGAGGTGCGGACGCATATCGTACCAATGCCCCGTCGGACCATAGTATGCCTCCCGCCTTACATTCAGATTAGGTGGGTTTAAATCCTAAACCCAACCAGGACGGTAGGCAATAGCCCTTTCATTTCCCTCCTTATCATAGGAGAATTCTCACTGTTCCCCCTCACCTTCACCTCGTAATACTTTAGATGGGCACATTCCTCTGAGTATCGCCGTGCTCCTGAAGGACGCACGCTCCTGATAGGGTGAAAGAAGAATCCTCATATCTGATATTCTCACACTGCCTCACAATCGGATTAGGTTTATTTTAATTCCAAACCCAACCAGGACGGTAAGCAAAAGTCCTTTCATTTCCCTCCTTATTATAGGGGAGTTCTCATCGCTCCCCGTTGCCTTTACCTCGCAATAGGTACTTTAGATTGGCACAATTCTCTTAGTATCACCATGCGCCCGAAGGGCGCACGCTCCAGATGGCGTGAGATGATTATTATTAGTATTATCATCTCTTAGTATTGCCCTATGCTCAAGTTTATCTTAGTGAGTGGGAGATTTGGTGGGCCATGTGAAGGAGTAAGCTCAGATAAGGAAAATCGGAATGTGACCTTTGAGGATCTTACACACCCACATGTCCTACCATTTTTCCTCCACTCGCCCTGCCCTTTACTTTAGAGTCTGTGGAAATTATCTTCCAATTGATTATTTTCTGTCACTCAGAACCGGGTTGGTTGGTTGGCCAGTAAAACCATGCATAGCACAGTGCACTTATCCCATTTCCATAAAAATCTATAGCCGGTCTTGTGTCTGGGTTGACCGGATCAGGGTCCCGGCTGAGATTATTGTCTCCGGTCCTTTATGGGGTTTCTCTTTGTCACAACCTAACCCGCGAAAGGCTGGTATGTTTTGAGAGCCAATCATTCCTTCCTTCAAGTGGGCTTATACTACAGTATGGGACATACTCTCATAATTCTCTATATGAAGTTGTGGAGTGCCCTTGTATATTTTTCCAGAGCCCACATTTAAAGTGTCCAGGAGAGGGCGCCATAGGGTCTATATTATTTATATCTCCCTACAGTTCTGTGGAAATGGTGTCATTCCAGACTGTCTATTTTAGTTATTAGGCCCTAAACCCTGTTAGGATGATACCTTACACCTCTGGCCACTCCATCTTAGTTTTACATGGAATTATTGTAACCGGTCCCACCTGGATGAATGTATATAATACTCATCATTTCAAAACACCTTCTCTTCTCCCCTCGGGATAGCCCTGTGTGGATCCTGGAACAGAGTGGCATTCGATGAACACCCCATACCACCGCTGTTCAGATGCGACGGACCTGACGGTGTGTCGGTTTTTAGTTTAGATACTTCCTAACACGGGACCAAATGGACCTCTTCTTGGAGCCCATGCCGCCTAGCCAACCAGTGTGGACACGGAGTTCTGAGAGACTGAAGGAGAAACGCTTTAGCTGTTGGTGCTGCCCTGTGGAAGAATAGTCATTCCCCTCCTGGGAAAGTGTGCCATTTTATGTCATGTCATCCAATTGGATTGTGTTGTTTATATTACAACAGGGATGTGCCCTTATCACCATTGGACAAATGGTGTTTATTACCCTTACATATAGGAATGAGAACGGATCCTAGATGATGTGCCCTGATCACTATTAGACATAGGGTACTTTTTACCCCTACATACCGGGAGGATATAATATGCCCTGACCACGCCCCACGTGGCAGGCGTTTTATTATTAATGTTACCCCCATTACCTTTACATATAGGAATGAGAACGGACCCTATATTATGTGCCCGGATTACTATTAGACATAGGGTACTTTTTACCCCTACATACCGGAAGGATATAACATGCCCTGACCACGCCCCAGGTGGCAGGCGTTTCATTAGTAGTGTTACCTCTATTACCTTTACATATAGGAATGAGAACGGACCCTAGATCATGTGCCCGGATCACTATTAGACATAGGGTACTTTTTACCCCTACATACCGGAAGGATATAACATGCCCTGACCACGCCCCAGGTGGCAGGCGTTTCATTAGTAGTGTTACCTCTATTACCTTTACATATAGGAATGAGAACGGACCCTAGATCATGTGCCCTGATCACTATTAGACAATATGGTGTTTATTACCCTTACATACTGGTATGAGAACGGATCCTGATGAAGCACCTGCATATTATTCCATTTATACTTGAATTGTGTGCCTTATATTGCAACAAGTATGTGCCTTGATCACTATTAAACAAATGGTGTCGATTACCTCTACATACCGGGGTTATTATATACATGCATGAGATCTAGACATGAGTGCCTCTGGACTGTAAGAGATAACCAAGAACAGTTATGATTGTTAAATACCAGAAATTAGTTTATGCTGTCACTAGGGGGTGGCCACTAGGATTGCTGTGACGGCCCTGTGCACGTGCCTCAGAAGAGCAGAACAAGAAAGTCCCTTGGACTTCCTGTCCCAGTTATTTCATATATTCTCAGTGCAACCTTTTTATTCATAGTTCCTTCCTCTTGACATCCCAGTCCCTTATTTCATCCTCATACATGGGTTATAATATGTATCTGACTGTCCTTACACTGTGGGGACTTAGGTCTCCCTTCTACTTGTTTTAATTAATGGTTTAGTGTCAGAATCCTCCGGGTTTTCCATGCTATTGCAGGGGTGGCCACTAGGGCACACCTCGGCGCGGACGTCCCTGGAAGCCATTCTCCTGTCCCTGGATTCGTGGTAAGTGGTGCTGCTCCAGTTCTCTCCCCTTCCATCCGTCTACTATTGTGTGTTGGTGGTTCCTTGCTAATATCTATGGCCCTGGGTCATTAGACATCAACTAGGTGTGTCTATTCAAGTGATATGTGTTGCCTGTTATCATTGTAAAAGTTCGTTTTTTCACCCCTTCACCCAGCAAAGTGGCTGGCTTAGCTAATGGCTAATGGTAGGTTAGCCTACTGTCCATCGCGTCGTGTGTCCTGACAGCACGTGTGTTTCCATCATTGACTTGGTCCATGCCCTGGTTCTAATGCTCTTAATTAGGTCTCCCCATTAGACCCCTTGTATTTACTTTTCATTGTCCTTAAATATAATTCCTTTTGAGAGGGTCTCCTCCATGAGACTGGGGTCCCTACCTAGCTTTCAAAATAGAGGATTCACCCTCCTCCAGATCACCTGTTAGACAATCTACAAACGTTCTTGCCCTTGCATTTCCATTACAATAGCTGTGGAAAAAGCTTCATTGGCCCTAAAGCCTTGGTTGGATTATCTAAATAAAGCTCTTTGGGAGATACCCCTTTCTGGGTTTCACCGGGTAGAGTTTTTGGCATTATTAGGGCCATCTTCAGTCATTTTGACCTTCCTACTATTTCTGTGCTGCATCCATTAGGCCCTTCATCATCACCTCATTATTATTATCATTATTATTATATTATTATTATTCTCATTGTCATTATTATTATTATTTTCCCTCTCCCCCATGACCGGACGGTCAAAAACCTACCATTGTAATATATAATGTACAGTGTATGGCTTATATATATTATATTCGGACTAGGGTTGGTACTTGTCTTAGCTCCTGCCTGGCATTCCCGTGCCCCATGCGGCTGCACACAGGGGGTTGCCCGTGTTGTCTCATCTCAATTCCTTAAGCTGCCTTTACTTGTCGACCCTCCCTAAGGGCGCGTTACCTGACAGTAGCTGGTCATCCACCCCTCCTCTGACCCGCCCTCTGGTCCAGACCTGCAGGTTTCCCGCGCCACCACATTGTTTGATCGATTCGCGCTCCAGAGGTGAGTTCACGAGGTCAAAGTGTTGTGACCTTCGGTCGATCTACTAGACATGTTCCCCTTATTCCATTATTATCATTATTATTTTTTTTCCCCCTATACTCTTAGCCTTAGTAGACCCTAGGACTAGTTCTAGGCGCCTCCCTAATTTCCCATCCCTGACCCTAACCGCACCCAGGCAGTGCTAGTTTCCTTTCCCTCTCCATATATGGAGTGTCCTCCTTAACCTCTCAGGTATGGTCTAAAATGGGACTAGGTCTCTCTGAATCCCAAACCTTACCTTAACCGCAAGCAGAAGCCCTTGCCCTCCTGGAGGTAGTCCTCCGCCTCCCCTCATGACATAGAGACCCTGCCCATATCCGTGTGCTGGCGTGCTCCTCGGAGGGGCGCCGCGTGCCTACGGCACGCTTCAGATTAGTTAGGAACTGTCCTTAGTCATTATCCCTTCTATCCCATAGACAAACACCCATTCATCCTTACTCAGGCACACTTTAGATTATTTAGGTCTAGTGTTTATGCCCCTGTTATAGCCTGGCTGCCACACTGGTTTCCTGTCCCTGACCCTAACCGCACCCAGGAAGTGCTAGTTTCCTTTCCCTCTCCATATATGGAGTGTCCTCCGCCTCCCCTCATGACATAGAGACCCTGCCCATATCCGTTTGCTGGCATGCTCCTCGGAGTGTAGCCGCGTGCCTGCGGCACGCTCCAGATTATTTAAGAACTGTCCTTAGTTATTATCCCTTCTATCCCATAGACAAACACCCATTCATCCTTACTCAGGCACACTTTAGATTATGGAAGTCTAGTGTTTATGCCCCTGTTATAGCCTGGCCGTCACGCTAATTTCCTATCCCTGACCCTAACCGCACCTAGGAAGTGCCAGTTTTCCTTCCCTCTCCATATATGGAGTGTCCTCCTTAACCTCTCGTAGGTTTGGTCCAAAATGGGACTAGGTCTCTCTGAATCCCAACCTGACCTTAACCGCAAGCAGAAGCACTTGCCCTCCTGGAGATAGTCCTACTGCCTTCCCTCATGTCACAGAGACCCTGCCCATATCCGTTTGCTGGCATGCTCCTCGGAGTGTAGCCGCGTGCCTGCGGCACGCCTCAGATTATTTAAGAACTGTCCTTAGACCAGTGGCCGTTTCCGCCTGTCACCCAGTAGTACCAACTCTCCGTTATTATTATCTTCTCTATCCCATAGACAAACACCTATTCATCCTTACTCACCTGCTGTGCCCTTGTGATGTTCACCCTGTTTCCTTCCCATATGACCTCCCTGTTTTCACTATCTATCTCGCCTTAAGGCTCCCCTCCTTGCCAAAAAAGCTCCCATAATATGCCTGATTGAATTACGGAAAACACACCCAGAGTTGAGGCGTCTCTCTGGGTGGGCAAAGCTCGATTAATATGGGTTAGGGTGTCTAGATTCCAATGGCCAGAAACATCCATTCCCATCTCGAGCAGAATCTACTGACGATGTTTTTCCGAAATTGACAACTTATTTGACCTTATAAACGTCTGGAGACTCTATCTCCGTGGTCCTATTTTTAAAAATTAGACTTCCCTTCCTCATGATAGCCCAACCTTTATTTCCACGGACATAGAGCTGGCCAGTTCTTCAATTTACTATACCCTCTCAGGATATCCTGCCGCTTTGGAAACTATCTTTCTTGTAGTATTAATAATTACCTCTCTCTCCTACCTACCTTCCATAATTGGACTAGTTGTGAATGCTGCACCTTGTATGTAGACTCCTCAATGGGCAAGTGGCTTACACTGTGGCATTATGACTCCTTAATAACACAATATCTTGTACCTTGTATCTTGCTCTCCAGAATGGAATCACTCACTCAATCATCACACTGCCTCCTGTTTGGACCAGGTGTATTTATATCCTGAACCAAACCATAACGGTAAGCAAGAGTCCTCTCATTTCCCTCTTATATATGGGAAATTATCACTGCTCCCCCTCACGTTCAATCATCCCACTGCCGTCTGGTTGGATTAGGTGTATTTAATCCTAAACCAAACTGTAACGGTAAGCAAGAGTCCTCTCATTTCCCTCTTATATATGGGAAATTATCACTGCTCCCCCTTACGTTCAATCATCCCACTGCCGTCTGTTTGGATTAGGTGTATTTAATCCTAAACCAAACTGTAACGGTAAGCAAGAGTCCTCTCATTTCCCTCTTATATATGGGAAATTATCACTGCTCCCCCTCACGTTCAATCATCCCACTGCCGTCTGTTTGGATTAGGTGTATTTAATCCTAAACCAAACTGTAACGGTAAGCAAGAGTCCTCTCATTTCCCTCTTATATATGGGAAATTATCACTGCTCCCCCTCACGTTCAATCATCCCACTGCCGTCTGTTTGGATTGGGTGTATTTAATCCTAAACCAAACTGTAACGGTAAGCAAGAGTCCTTTCCTTTCCCTCTTAAATAATGGGAATTCTCACTACTCCCCCTTACGTTAACCTCGTAGGACTTTAGAGTGGCACCTTCTAAAAGCATATAGTCAAGCGCTTTTTCACCTTTTCAAACGGATGATGGTTTAGATTCCCTACCTTACATCATTGGATTAGTCTGAGACAGAAATTAGACAAAAATGGAGGACCGTTCTCTCACACACCAAGCAGTAGGTATTGCTCTCTATAAAGGAACCACTCACTCAATCATCACACTGCCTTACATGGGTACATGTGTTTGGTCCGATGATTCATTGATCCGATACCCCTAACCCCTAACCTAACCATAACCGCAAGCACGGGAGCAGGCGCTAGTCCGAGGTGCGGACGCATATCGTACCAATGCCCCGTCGGACCATAGTATGCCTCCCGCCTTACATTCAGATTAGGTGGGTTTAAATCCTAAACCCAACCAGGACGGTAGGCAATAGCCCTTTCATTTCCCTCCTTATCATAGGAGAATTCTCACTGTTCCCCCTCACCTTCACCTCGTAATACTTTAGATGGGCACATTCCTCTGAGTATCGCCGTGCTCCTGAAGGACGCACGCTCCTGATAGGGTGAAAGAAGAATCCTCATATCTGATATTCTCACACTGCCTCACAATCGGATTAGGTTTATTTTAATTCCAAACCCAACCAGGACGGTAAGCAAAAGTCCTTTCATTTCCCTCCTTATTATAGGGGAGTTCTCATCGCTCCCCGTTGCCTTTACCTCGCAATAGGTACTTTAGATTGGCACAATTCTCTTAGTATCACCATGCGCCCGAAGGGCGCACGCTCCAGATGGCGTGAGATGATTATTATTAGTATTATCATCTCTTAGTATTGCCCTATGCTCAAGTTTATCTTAGTGAGTGGGAGATTTGGTGGGCCATGTGAAGGAGTAAGCTCAGATAAGGAAAATCGGAATGTGACCTTTGAGGATCTTACACACCCACATGTCCTACCATTTTTCCTCCACTCGCCCTGCCCTTTACTTTAGAGTCTGTGGAAATTATCTTCCAATTGATTATTTTCTGTCACTCAGAACCGGGTTGGTTGGTTGGCCAGTAAAACCATGCATAGCACAGTGCACTTATCCCATTTCCATAAAAATCTATAGCCGGTCTTGTGTCTGGGTTGACCGGATCAGGGTCCCGGCTGAGATTATTGTCTCCGGTCCTTTATGGGGTTTCTCTTTGTCACAACCTAACCCGCGAAAGGCTGGTATGTTTTGAGAGCCAATCATTCCTTCCTTCAAGTGGGCTTATACTACAGTATGGGACATACTCTCATAATTCTCTATATGAAGTTGTGGAGTGCCCTTGTATATTTTTCCAGAGCCCACATTTAAAGTGTCCAGGAGAGGGCGCCATAGGGTCTATATTATTTATATCTCCCTACAGTTCTGTGGAAATGGTGTCATTCCAGACTGTCTATTTTAGTTATTAGGCCCTAAACCCTGTTAGGATGATACCTTACACCTCTGGCCACTCCATCTTAGTTTTACATGGAATTATTGTAACCGGTCCCACCTGGATGAATGTATATAATACTCATCATTTCAAAACACCTTCTCTTCTCCCCTCGGGATAGCCCTGTGTGGATCCTGGAACAGAGTGGCATTCGATGAACACCCCATACCACCGCTGTTCAGATGCGACGGACCTGACGGTGTGTCGGTTTTTAGTTTAGATACTTCCTAACACGGGACCAAATGGACCTCTTCTTGGAGCCCATGCCGCCTAGCCAACCAGTGTGGACACGGAGTTCTGAGAGACTGAAGGAGAAACGCTTTAGCTGTTGGTGCTGCCCTGTGGAAGAATAGTCATTCCCCTCCTGGGAAAGTGTGCCATTTTATGTCATGTCATCCAATTGGATTGTGTTGTTTATATTACAACAGGGATGTGCCCTTATCACCATTGGACAAATGGTGTTTATTACCCTTACATATAGGAATGAGAACGGATCCTAGATGATGTGCCCTGATCACTATTAGACATAGGGTACTTTTTACCCCTACATACCGGGAGGATATAATATGCCCTGACCACGCCCCACGTGGCAGGCGTTTTATTATTAATGTTACCCCCATTACCTTTACATATAGGAATGAGAACGGACCCTATATTATGTGCCCGGATTACTATTAGACATAGGGTACTTTTTACCCCTACATACCGGAAGGATATAACATGCCCTGACCACGCCCCAGGTGGCAGGCGTTTCATTAGTAGTGTTACCTCTATTACCTTTACATATAGGAATGAGAACGGACCCTAGATCATGTGCCCGGATCACTATTAGACATAGGGTACTTTTTACCCCTACATACCGGAAGGATATAACATGCCCTGACCACGCCCCAGGTGGCAGGCGTTTCATTAGTAGTGTTACCTCTATTACCTTTACATATAGGAATGAGAACGGACCCTAGATCATGTGCCCTGATCACTATTAGACAATATGGTGTTTATTACCCTTACATACTGGTATGAGAACGGATCCTGATGAAGCACCTGCATATTATTCCATTTATACTTGAATTGTGTGCCTTATATTGCAACAAGTATGTGCCTTGATCACTATTAAACAAATGGTGTCGATTACCTCTACATACCGGGGTTATTATATACATGCATGAGATCTAGACATGAGTGCCTCTGGACTGTAAGAGATAACCAAGAACAGTTATGATTGTTAAATACCAGAAATTAGTTTATGCTGTCACTAGGGGGTGGCCACTAGGATTGCTGTGACGGCCCTGTGCACGTGCCTCAGAAGAGCAGAACAAGAAAGTCCCTTGGACTTCCTGTCCCAGTTATTTCATATATTCTCAGTGCAACCTTTTTATTCATAGTTCCTTCCTCTTGACATCCCAGTCCCTTATTTCATCCTCATACATGGGTTATAATATGTATCTGACTGTCCTTACACTGTGGGGACTTAGGTCTCCCTTCTACTTGTTTTAATTAATGGTTTAGTGTCAGAATCCTCCGGGTTTTCCATGCTATTGCAGGGGTGGCCACTAGGGCACACCTCGGCGCGGACGTCCCTGGAAGCCATTCTCCTGTCCCTGGATTCGTGGTAAGTGGTGCTGCTCCAGTTCTCTCCCCTTCCATCCGTCTACTATTGTGTGTTGGTGGTTCCTTGCTAATATCTATGGCCCTGGGTCATTAGACATCAACTAGGTGTGTCTATTCAAGTGATATGTGTTGCCTGTTATCATTGTAAAAGTTCGTTTTTTCACCCCTTCACCCAGCAAAGTGGCTGGCTTAGCTAATGGCTAATGGTAGGTTAGCCTACTGTCCATCGCGTCGTGTGTCCTGACAGCACGTGTGTTTCCATCATTGACTTGGTCCATGCCCTGGTTCTAATGCTCTTAATTAGGTCTCCCCATTAGACCCCTTGTATTTACTTTTCATTGTCCTTAAATATAATTCCTTTTGAGAGGGTCTCCTCCATGAGACTGGGGTCCCTACCTAGCTTTCAAAATAGAGGATTCACCCTCCTCCAGATCACCTGTTAGACAATCTACAAACGTTCTTGCCCTTGCATTTCCATTACAATAGCTGTGGAAAAAGCTTCATTGGCCCTAAAGCCTTGGTTGGATTATCTAAATAAAGCTCTTTGGGAGATACCCCTTTCTGGGTTTCACCGGGTAGAGTTTTTGGCATTATTAGGGCCATCTTCAGTCATTTTGACCTTCCTACTATTTCTGTGCTGCATCCATTAGGCCCTTCATCATCACCTCATTATTATTATCATTATTATTATATTATTATTATTCTCATTGTCATTATTATTATTATTTTCCCTCTCCCCCATGACCGGACGGTCAAAAACCTACCATTGTAATATATAATGTACAGTGTATGGCTTATATATATTATATTCGGACTAGGGTTGGTACTTGTCTTAGCTCCTGCCTGGCATTCCCGTGCCCCATGCGGCTGCACACAGGGGGTTGCCCGTGTTGTCTCATCTCAATTCCTTAAGCTGCCTTTACTTGTCGACCCTCCCTAAGGGCGCGTTACCTGACAGTAGCTGGTCATCCACCCCTCCTCTGACCCGCCCTCTGGTCCAGACCTGCAGGTTTCCCGCGCCACCACATTGTTTGATCGATTCGCGCTCCAGAGGTGAGTTCACGAGGTCAAAGTGTTGTGACCTTCGGTCGATCTACTAGACATGTTCCCCTTATTCCATTATTATCATTATTATTTTTTTTCCCCCTATACTCTTAGCCTTAGTAGACCCTAGGACTAGTTCTAGGCGCCTCCCTAATTTCCCATCCCTGACCCTAACCGCACCCAGGCAGTGCTAGTTTCCTTTCCCTCTCCATATATGGAGTGTCCTCCTTAACCTCTCAGGTATGGTCTAAAATGGGACTAGGTCTCTCTGAATCCCAAACCTTACCTTAACCGCAAGCAGAAGCCCTTGCCCTCCTGGAGGTAGTCCTCCGCCTCCCCTCATGACATAGAGACCCTGCCCATATCCGTGTGCTGGCGTGCTCCTCGGAGGGGCGCCGCGTGCCTACGGCACGCTTCAGATTAGTTAGGAACTGTCCTTAGTCATTATCCCTTCTATCCCATAGACAAACACCCATTCATCCTTACTCAGGCACACTTTAGATTATTTAGGTCTAGTGTTTATGCCCCTGTTATAGCCTGGCTGCCACACTGGTTTCCTGTCCCTGACCCTAACCGCACCCAGGAAGTGCTAGTTTCCTTTCCCTCTCCATATATGGAGTGTCCTCCGCCTCCCCTCATGACATAGAGACCCTGCCCATATCCGTTTGCTGGCATGCTCCTCGGAGTGTAGCCGCGTGCCTGCGGCACGCTCCAGATTATTTAAGAACTGTCCTTAGTTATTATCCCTTCTATCCCATAGACAAACACCCATTCATCCTTACTCAGGCACACTTTAGATTATGGAAGTCTAGTGTTTATGCCCCTGTTATAGCCTGGCCGTCACGCTAATTTCCTATCCCTGACCCTAACCGCACCTAGGAAGTGCCAGTTTTCCTTCCCTCTCCATATATGGAGTGTCCTCCTTAACCTCTCGTAGGTTTGGTCCAAAATGGGACTAGGTCTCTCTGAATCCCAACCTGACCTTAACCGCAAGCAGAAGCACTTGCCCTCCTGGAGATAGTCCTACTGCCTTCCCTCATGTCACAGAGACCCTGCCCATATCCGTTTGCTGGCATGCTCCTCGGAGTGTAGCCGCGTGCCTGCGGCACGCCTCAGATTATTTAAGAACTGTCCTTAGACCAGTGGCCGTTTCCGCCTGTCACCCAGTAGTACCAACTCTCCGTTATTATTATCTTCTCTATCCCATAGACAAACACCTATTCATCCTTACTCACCTGCTGTGCCCTTGTGATGTTCACCCTGTTTCCTTCCCATATGACCTCCCTGTTTTCACTATCTATCTCGCCTTAAGGCTCCCCTCCTTGCCAAAAAAGCTCCCATAATATGCCTGATTGAATTACGGAAAACACACCCAGAGTTGAGGCGTCTCTCTGGGTGGGCAAAGCTCGATTAATATGGGTTAGGGTGTCTAGATTCCAATGGCCAGAAACATCCATTCCCATCTCGAGCAGAATCTACTGACGATGTTTTTCCGAAATTGACAACTTATTTGACCTTATAAACGTCTGGAGACTCTATCTCCGTGGTCCTATTTTTAAAAATTAGACTTCCCTTCCTCATGATAGCCCAACCTTTATTTCCACGGACATAGAGCTGGCCAGTTCTTCAATTTACTATACCCTCTCAGGATATCCTGCCGCTTTGGAAACTATCTTTCTTGTAGTATTAATAATTACCTCTCTCTCCTACCTACCTTCCATAATTGGACTAGTTGTGAATGCTGCACCTTGTATGTAGACTCCTCAATGGGCAAGTGGCTTACACTGTGGCATTATGACTCCTTAATAACACAATATCTTGTACCTTGTATCTTGCTCTCCAGAATGGAATCACTCACTCAATCATCACACTGCCTCCTGTTTGGACCAGGTGTATTTATATCCTGAACCAAACCATAACGGTAAGCAAGAGTCCTCTCATTTCCCTCTTATATATGGGAAATTATCACTGCTCCCCCTCACGTTCAATCATCCCACTGCCGTCTGGTTGGATTAGGTGTATTTAATCCTAAACCAAACTGTAACGGTAAGCAAGAGTCCTCTCATTTCCCTCTTATATATGGGAAATTATCACTGCTCCCCCTTACGTTCAATCATCCCACTGCCGTCTGTTTGGATTAGGTGTATTTAATCCTAAACCAAACTGTAACGGTAAGCAAGAGTCCTCTCATTTCCCTCTTATATATGGGAAATTATCACTGCTCCCCCTCACGTTCAATCATCCCACTGCCGTCTGTTTGGATTAGGTGTATTTAATCCTAAACCAAACTGTAACGGTAAGCAAGAGTCCTCTCATTTCCCTCTTATATATGGGAAATTATCACTGCTCCCCCTCACGTTCAATCATCCCACTGCCGTCTGTTTGGATTGGGTGTATTTAATCCTAAACCAAACTGTAACGGTAAGCAAGAGTCCTTTCCTTTCCCTCTTAAATAATGGGAATTCTCACTACTCCCCCTTACGTTAACCTCGTAGGACTTTAGAGTGGCACCTTCTAAAAGCATATAGACAAGCGCTTTTTCACCTTTTCAAACGGATGATGGTTTAGATTCCCTACCTTACATCATTGGATTAGTCTGAGACAGAAATTAGACAAAAATGGAGGACCGTTCTCTCACACACCAAGCAGTAGGTATTGCTCTCTATAAAGGAACCACTCACTCAATCATCACACTGCCTTACATGGGTACATGTGTTTGGTCCGATGATTCATTGATCCGATACCCCTAACCCCTAACCTAACCATAACCGCAAGCACGGGAGCAGGCGCTAGTCCGAGGTGCGGACGCATATCGTACCAATGCCCCGTCGGACCATAGTATGCCTCCCGCCTTACATTCAGATTAGGTGGGTTTAAATCCTAAACCCAACCAGGACGGTAGGCAATAGCCCTTTCATTTCCCTCCTTATCATAGGAGAATTCTCACTGTTCCCCCTCACCTTCACCTCGTAATACTTTAGATGGGCACATTCCTCTGAGTATCGCCGTGCTCCTGAAGGACGCACGCTCCTGATAGGGTGAAAGAAGAATCCTCATATCTGATATTCTCACACTGCCTCACAATCGGATTAGGTTTATTTTAATTCCAAACCCAACCAGGACGGTAAGCAAAAGTCCTTTCATTTCCCTCCTTATTATAGGGGAGTTCTCATCGCTCCCCGTTGCCTTTACCTCGCAATAGGTACTTTAGATTGGCACAATTCTCTTAGTATCACCATGCGCCCGAAGGGCGCACGCTCCAGATGGCGTGAGATGATTATTATTAGTATTATCATCTCTTAGTATTGCCCTATGCTCAAGTTTATCTTAGTGAGTGGGAGATTTGGTGGGCCATGTGAAGGAGTAAGCTCAGATAAGGAAAATCGGAATGTGACCTTTGAGGATCTTACACACCCACATGTCCTACCATTTTTCCTCCACTCGCCCTGCCCTTTACTTTAGAGTCTGTGGAAATTATCTTCCAATTGATTATTTTCTGTCACTCAGAACCGGGTTGGTTGGTTGGCCAGTAAAACCATGCATAGCACAGTGCACTTATCCCATTTCCATAAAAATCTATAGCCGGTCTTGTGTCTGGGTTGACCGGATCAGGGTCCCGGCTGAGATTATTGTCTCCGGTCCTTTATGGGGTTTCTCTTTGTCACAACCTAACCCGCGAAAGGCTGGTATGTTTTGAGAGCCAATCATTCCTTCCTTCAAGTGGGCTTATACTACAGTATGGGACATACTCTCATAATTCTCTATATGAAGTTGTGGAGTGCCCTTGTATATTTTTCCAGAGCCCACATTTAAAGTGTCCAGGAGAGGGCGCCATAGGGTCTATATTATTTATATCTCCCTACAGTTCTGTGGAAATGGTGTCATTCCAGACTGTCTATTTTAGTTATTAGGCCCTAAACCCTGTTAGGATGATACCTTACACCTCTGGCCACTCCATCTTAGTTTTACATGGAATTATTGTAACCGGTCCCACCTGGATGAATGTATATAATACTCATCATTTCAAAACACCTTCTCTTCTCCCCTCGGGATAGCCCTGTGTGGATCCTGGAACAGAGTGGCATTCGATGAACACCCCATACCACCGCTGTTCAGATGCGACGGACCTGACGGTGTGTCGGTTTTTAGTTTAGATACTTCCTAACACGGGACCAAATGGACCTCTTCTTGGAGCCCATGCCGCCTAGCCAACCAGTGTGGACACGGAGTTCTGAGAGACTGAAGGAGAAACGCTTTAGCTGTTGGTGCTGCCCTGTGGAAGAATAGTCATTCCCCTCCTGGGAAAGTGTGCCATTTTATGTCATGTCATCCAATTGGATTGTGTTGTTTATATTACAACAGGGATGTGCCCTTATCACCATTGGACAAATGGTGTTTATTACCCTTACATATAGGAATGAGAACGGATCCTAGATGATGTGCCCTGATCACTATTAGACATAGGGTACTTTTTACCCCTACATACCGGGAGGATATAATATGCCCTGACCACGCCCCACGTGGCAGGCGTTTTATTATTAATGTTACCCCCATTACCTTTACATATAGGAATGAGAACGGACCCTATATTATGTGCCCGGATTACTATTAGACATAGGGTACTTTTTACCCCTACATACCGGAAGGATATAACATGCCCTGACCACGCCCCAGGTGGCAGGCGTTTCATTAGTAGTGTTACCTCTATTACCTTTACATATAGGAATGAGAACGGACCCTAGATCATGTGCCCGGATCACTATTAGACATAGGGTACTTTTTACCCCTACATACCGGAAGGATATAACATGCCCTGACCACGCCCCAGGTGGCAGGCGTTTCATTAGTAGTGTTACCTCTATTACCTTTACATATAGGAATGAGAACGGACCCTAGATCATGTGCCCTGATCACTATTAGACAATATGGTGTTTATTACCCTTACATACTGGTATGAGAACGGATCCTGATGAAGCACCTGCATATTATTCCATTTATACTTGAATTGTGTGCCTTATATTGCAACAAGTATGTGCCTTGATCACTATTAAACAAATGGTGTCGATTACCTCTACATACCGGGGTTATTATATACATGCATGAGATCTAGACATGAGTGCCTCTGGACTGTAAGAGATAACCAAGAACAGTTATGATTGTTAAATACCAGAAATTAGTTTATGCTGTCACTAGGGGGTGGCCACTAGGATTGCTGTGACGGCCCTGTGCACGTGCCTCAGAAGAGCAGAACAAGAAAGTCCCTTGGACTTCCTGTCCCAGTTATTTCATATATTCTCAGTGCAACCTTTTTATTCATAGTTCCTTCCTCTTGACATCCCAGTCCCTTATTTCATCCTCATACATGGGTTATAATATGTATCTGACTGTCCTTACACTGTGGGGACTTAGGTCTCCCTTCTACTTGTTTTAATTAATGGTTTAGTGTCAGAATCCTCCGGGTTTTCCATGCTATTGCAGGGGTGGCCACTAGGGCACACCTCGGCGCGGACGTCCCTGGAAGCCATTCTCCTGTCCCTGGATTCGTGGTAAGTGGTGCTGCTCCAGTTCTCTCCCCTTCCATCCGTCTACTATTGTGTGTTGGTGGTTCCTTGCTAATATCTATGGCCCTGGGTCATTAGACATCAACTAGGTGTGTCTATTCAAGTGATATGTGTTGCCTGTTATCATTGTAAAAGTTCGTTTTTTCACCCCTTCACCCAGCAAAGTGGCTGGCTTAGCTAATGGCTAATGGTAGGTTAGCCTACTGTCCATCGCGTCGTGTGTCCTGACAGCACGTGTGTTTCCATCATTGACTTGGTCCATGCCCTGGTTCTAATGCTCTTAATTAGGTCTCCCCATTAGACCCCTTGTATTTACTTTTCATTGTCCTTAAATATAATTCCTTTTGAGAGGGTCTCCTCCATGAGACTGGGGTCCCTACCTAGCTTTCAAAATAGAGGATTCACCCTCCTCCAGATCACCTGTTAGACAATCTACAAACGTTCTTGCCCTTGCATTTCCATTACAATAGCTGTGGAAAAAGCTTCATTGGCCCTAAAGCCTTGGTTGGATTATCTAAATAAAGCTCTTTGGGAGATACCCCTTTCTGGGTTTCACCGGGTAGAGTTTTTGGCATTATTAGGGCCATCTTCAGTCATTTTGACCTTCCTACTATTTCTGTGCTGCATCCATTAGGCCCTTCATCATCACCTCATTATTATTATCATTATTATTATATTATTATTATTCTCATTGTCATTATTATTATTATTTTCCCTCTCCCCCATGACCGGACGGTCAAAAACCTACCATTGTAATATATAATGTACAGTGTATGGCTTATATATATTATATTCGGACTAGGGTTGGTACTTGTCTTAGCTCCTGCCTGGCATTCCCGTGCCCCATGCGGCTGCACACAGGGGGTTGCCCGTGTTGTCTCATCTCAATTCCTTAAGCTGCCTTTACTTGTCGACCCTCCCTAAGGGCGCGTTACCTGACAGTAGCTGGTCATCCACCCCTCCTCTGACCCGCCCTCTGGTCCAGACCTGCAGGTTTCCCGCGCCACCACATTGTTTGATCGATTCGCGCTCCAGAGGTGAGTTCACGAGGTCAAAGTGTTGTGACCTTCGGTCGATCTACTAGACATGTTCCCCTTATTCCATTATTATCATTATTATTTTTTTTCCCCCTATACTCTTAGCCTTAGTAGACCCTAGGACTAGTTCTAGGCGCCTCCCTAATTTCCCATCCCTGACCCTAACCGCACCCAGGCAGTGCTAGTTTCCTTTCCCTCTCCATATATGGAGTGTCCTCCTTAACCTCTCAGGTATGGTCTAAAATGGGACTAGGTCTCTCTGAATCCCAAACCTTACCTTAACCGCAAGCAGAAGCCCTTGCCCTCCTGGAGGTAGTCCTCCGCCTCCCCTCATGACATAGAGACCCTGCCCATATCCGTGTGCTGGCGTGCTCCTCGGAGGGGCGCCGCGTGCCTACGGCACGCTTCAGATTAGTTAGGAACTGTCCTTAGTCATTATCCCTTCTATCCCATAGACAAACACCCATTCATCCTTACTCAGGCACACTTTAGATTATTTAGGTCTAGTGTTTATGCCCCTGTTATAGCCTGGCTGCCACACTGGTTTCCTGTCCCTGACCCTAACCGCACCCAGGAAGTGCTAGTTTCCTTTCCCTCTCCATATATGGAGTGTCCTCCGCCTCCCCTCATGACATAGAGACCCTGCCCATATCCGTTTGCTGGCATGCTCCTCGGAGTGTAGCCGCGTGCCTGCGGCACGCTCCAGATTATTTAAGAACTGTCCTTAGTTATTATCCCTTCTATCCCATAGACAAACACCCATTCATCCTTACTCAGGCACACTTTAGATTATGGAAGTCTAGTGTTTATGCCCCTGTTATAGCCTGGCCGTCACGCTAATTTCCTATCCCTGACCCTAACCGCACCTAGGAAGTGCCAGTTTTCCTTCCCTCTCCATATATGGAGTGTCCTCCTTAACCTCTCGTAGGTTTGGTCCAAAATGGGACTAGGTCTCTCTGAATCCCAACCTGACCTTAACCGCAAGCAGAAGCACTTGCCCTCCTGGAGATAGTCCTACTGCCTTCCCTCATGTCACAGAGACCCTGCCCATATCCGTTTGCTGGCATGCTCCTCGGAGTGTAGCCGCGTGCCTGCGGCACGCCTCAGATTATTTAAGAACTGTCCTTAGACCAGTGGCCGTTTCCGCCTGTCACCCAGTAGTACCAACTCTCCGTTATTATTATCTTCTCTATCCCATAGACAAACACCTATTCATCCTTACTCACCTGCTGTGCCCTTGTGATGTTCACCCTGTTTCCTTCCCATATGACCTCCCTGTTTTCACTATCTATCTCGCCTTAAGGCTCCCCTCCTTGCCAAAAAAGCTCCCATAATATGCCTGATTGAATTACGGAAAACACACCCAGAGTTGAGGCGTCTCTCTGGGTGGGCAAAGCTCGATTAATATGGGTTAGGGTGTCTAGATTCCAATGGCCAGAAACATCCATTCCCATCTCGAGCAGAATCTACTGACGATGTTTTTCCGAAATTGACAACTTATTTGACCTTATAAACGTCTGGAGACTCTATCTCCGTGGTCCTATTTTTAAAAATTAGACTTCCCTTCCTCATGATAGCCCAACCTTTATTTCCACGGACATAGAGCTGGCCAGTTCTTCAATTTACTATACCCTCTCAGGATATCCTGCCGCTTTGGAAACTATCTTTCTTGTAGTATTAATAATTACCTCTCTCTCCTACCTACCTTCCATAATTGGACTAGTTGTGAATGCTGCACCTTGTATGTAGACTCCTCAATGGGCAAGTGGCTTACACTGTGGCATTATGACTCCTTAATAACACAATATCTTGTACCTTGTATCTTGCTCTCCAGAATGGAATCACTCACTCAATCATCACACTGCCTCCTGTTTGGACCAGGTGTATTTATATCCTGAACCAAACCATAACGGTAAGCAAGAGTCCTCTCATTTCCCTCTTATATATGGGAAATTATCACTGCTCCCCCTCACGTTCAATCATCCCACTGCCGTCTGGTTGGATTAGGTGTATTTAATCCTAAACCAAACTGTAACGGTAAGCAAGAGTCCTCTCATTTCCCTCTTATATATGGGAAATTATCACTGCTCCCCCTTACGTTCAATCATCCCACTGCCGTCTGTTTGGATTAGGTGTATTTAATCCTAAACCAAACTGTAACGGTAAGCAAGAGTCCTCTCATTTCCCTCTTATATATGGGAAATTATCACTGCTCCCCCTCACGTTCAATCATCCCACTGCCGTCTGTTTGGATTAGGTGTATTTAATCCTAAACCAAACTGTAACGGTAAGCAAGAGTCCTCTCATTTCCCTCTTATATATGGGAAATTATCACTGCTCCCCCTCACGTTCAATCATCCCACTGCCGTCTGTTTGGATTGGGTGTATTTAATCCTAAACCAAACTGTAACGGTAAGCAAGAGTCCTTTCCTTTCCCTCTTAAATAATGGGAATTCTCACTACTCCCCCTTACGTTAACCTCGTAGGACTTTAGAGTGGCACCTTCTAAAAGCATATAGACAAGCGCTTTTTCACCTTTTCAAACGGATGATGGTTTAGATTCCCTACCTTACATCATTGGATTAGTCTGAGACAGAAATTAGACAAAAATGGAGGACCGTTCTCTCACACACCAAGCAGTAGGTATTGCTCTCTATAAAGGAACCACTCACTCAATCATCACACTGCCTTACATGGGTACATGTGTTTGGTCCGATGATTCATTGATCCGATACCCCTAACCCCTAACCTAACCATAACCGCAAGCACGGGAGCAGGCGCTAGTCCGAGGTGCGGACGCATATCGTACCAATGCCCCGTCGGACCATAGTATGCCTCCCGCCTTACATTCAGATTAGGTGGGTTTAAATCCTAAACCCAACCAGGACGGTAGGCAATAGCCCTTTCATTTCCCTCCTTATCATAGGAGAATTCTCACTGTTCCCCCTCACCTTCACCTCGTAATACTTTAGATGGGCACATTCCTCTGAGTATCGCCGTGCTCCTGAAGGACGCACGCTCCTGATAGGGTGAAAGAAGAATCCTCATATCTGATATTCTCACACTGCCTCACAATCGGATTAGGTTTATTTTAATTCCAAACCCAACCAGGACGGTAAGCAAAAGTCCTTTCATTTCCCTCCTTATTATAGGGGAGTTCTCATCGCTCCCCGTTGCCTTTACCTCGCAATAGGTACTTTAGATTGGCACAATTCTCTTAGTATCACCATGCGCCCGAAGGGCGCACGCTCCAGATGGCGTGAGATGATTATTATTAGTATTATCATCTCTTAGTATTGCCCTATGCTCAAGTTTATCTTAGTGAGTGGGAGATTTGGTGGGCCATGTGAAGGAGTAAGCTCAGATAAGGAAAATCGGAATGTGACCTTTGAGGATCTTACACACCCACATGTCCTACCATTTTTCCTCCACTCGCCCTGCCCTTTACTTTAGAGTCTGTGGAAATTATCTTCCAATTGATTATTTTCTGTCACTCAGAACCGGGTTGGTTGGTTGGCCAGTAAAACCATGCATAGCACAGTGCACTTATCCCATTTCCATAAAAATCTATAGCCGGTCTTGTGTCTGGGTTGACCGGATCAGGGTCCCGGCTGAGATTATTGTCTCCGGTCCTTTATGGGGTTTCTCTTTGTCACAACCTAACCCGCGAAAGGCTGGTATGTTTTGAGAGCCAATCATTCCTTCCTTCAAGTGGGCTTATACTACAGTATGGGACATACTCTCATAATTCTCTATATGAAGTTGTGGAGTGCCCTTGTATATTTTTCCAGAGCCCACATTTAAAGTGTCCAGGAGAGGGCGCCATAGGGTCTATATTATTTATATCTCCCTACAGTTCTGTGGAAATGGTGTCATTCCAGACTGTCTATTTTAGTTATTAGGCCCTAAACCCTGTTAGGATGATACCTTACACCTCTGGCCACTCCATCTTAGTTTTACATGGAATTATTGTAACCGGTCCCACCTGGATGAATGTATATAATACTCATCATTTCAAAACACCTTCTCTTCTCCCCTCGGGATAGCCCTGTGTGGATCCTGGAACAGAGTGGCATTCGATGAACACCCCATACCACCGCTGTTCAGATGCGACGGACCTGACGGTGTGTCGGTTTTTAGTTTAGATACTTCCTAACACGGGACCAAATGGACCTCTTCTTGGAGCCCATGCCGCCTAGCCAACCAGTGTGGACACGGAGTTCTGAGAGACTGAAGGAGAAACGCTTTAGCTGTTGGTGCTGCCCTGTGGAAGAATAGTCATTCCCCTCCTGGGAAAGTGTGCCATTTTATGTCATGTCATCCAATTGGATTGTGTTGTTTATATTACAACAGGGATGTGCCCTTATCACCATTGGACAAATGGTGTTTATTACCCTTACATATAGGAATGAGAACGGATCCTAGATGATGTGCCCTGATCACTATTAGACATAGGGTACTTTTTACCCCTACATACCGGGAGGATATAATATGCCCTGACCACGCCCCACGTGGCAGGCGTTTTATTATTAATGTTACCCCCATTACCTTTACATATAGGAATGAGAACGGACCCTATATTATGTGCCCGGATTACTATTAGACATAGGGTACTTTTTACCCCTACATACCGGAAGGATATAACATGCCCTGACCACGCCCCAGGTGGCAGGCGTTTCATTAGTAGTGTTACCTCTATTACCTTTACATATAGGAATGAGAACGGACCCTAGATCATGTGCCCGGATCACTATTAGACATAGGGTACTTTTTACCCCTACATACCGGAAGGATATAACATGCCCTGACCACGCCCCAGGTGGCAGGCGTTTCATTAGTAGTGTTACCTCTATTACCTTTACATATAGGAATGAGAACGGACCCTAGATCATGTGCCCTGATCACTATTAGACAATATGGTGTTTATTACCCTTACATACTGGTATGAGAACGGATCCTGATGAAGCACCTGCATATTATTCCATTTATACTTGAATTGTGTGCCTTATATTGCAACAAGTATGTGCCTTGATCACTATTAAACAAATGGTGTCGATTACCTCTACATACCGGGGTTATTATATACATGCATGAGATCTAGACATGAGTGCCTCTGGACTGTAAGAGATAACCAAGAACAGTTATGATTGTTAAATACCAGAAATTAGTTTATGCTGTCACTAGGGGGTGGCCACTAGGATTGCTGTGACGGCCCTGTGCACGTGCCTCAGAAGAGCAGAACAAGAAAGTCCCTTGGACTTCCTGTCCCAGTTATTTCATATATTCTCAGTGCAACCTTTTTATTCATAGTTCCTTCCTCTTGACATCCCAGTCCCTTATTTCATCCTCATACATGGGTTATAATATGTATCTGACTGTCCTTACACTGTGGGGACTTAGGTCTCCCTTCTACTTGTTTTAATTAATGGTTTAGTGTCAGAATCCTCCGGGTTTTCCATGCTATTGCAGGGGTGGCCACTAGGGCACACCTCGGCGCGGACGTCCCTGGAAGCCATTCTCCTGTCCCTGGATTCGTGGTAAGTGGTGCTGCTCCAGTTCTCTCCCCTTCCATCCGTCTACTATTGTGTGTTGGTGGTTCCTTGCTAATATCTATGGCCCTGGGTCATTAGACATCAACTAGGTGTGTCTATTCAAGTGATATGTGTTGCCTGTTATCATTGTAAAAGTTCGTTTTTTCACCCCTTCACCCAGCAAAGTGGCTGGCTTAGCTAATGGCTAATGGTAGGTTAGCCTACTGTCCATCGCGTCGTGTGTCCTGACAGCACGTGTGTTTCCATCATTGACTTGGTCCATGCCCTGGTTCTAATGCTCTTAATTAGGTCTCCCCATTAGACCCCTTGTATTTACTTTTCATTGTCCTTAAATATAATTCCTTTTGAGAGGGTCTCCTCCATGAGACTGGGGTCCCTACCTAGCTTTCAAAATAGAGGATTCACCCTCCTCCAGATCACCTGTTAGACAATCTACAAACGTTCTTGCCCTTGCATTTCCATTACAATAGCTGTGGAAAAAGCTTCATTGGCCCTAAAGCCTTGGTTGGATTATCTAAATAAAGCTCTTTGGGAGATACCCCTTTCTGGGTTTCACCGGGTAGAGTTTTTGGCATTATTAGGGCCATCTTCAGTCATTTTGACCTTCCTACTATTTCTGTGCTGCATCCATTAGGCCCTTCATCATCACCTCATTATTATTATCATTATTATTATATTATTATTATTCTCATTGTCATTATTATTATTATTTTCCCTCTCCCCCATGACCGGACGGTCAAAAACCTACCATTGTAATATATAATGTACAGTGTATGGCTTATATATATTATATTCGGACTAGGGTTGGTACTTGTCTTAGCTCCTGCCTGGCATTCCCGTGCCCCATGCGGCTGCACACAGGGGGTTGCCCGTGTTGTCTCATCTCAATTCCTTAAGCTGCCTTTACTTGTCGACCCTCCCTAAGGGCGCGTTACCTGACAGTAGCTGGTCATCCACCCCTCCTCTGACCCGCCCTCTGGTCCAGACCTGCAGGTTTCCCGCGCCACCACATTGTTTGATCGATTCGCGCTCCAGAGGTGAGTTCACGAGGTCAAAGTGTTGTGACCTTCGGTCGATCTACTAGACATGTTCCCCTTATTCCATTATTATCATTATTATTTTTTTTCCCCCTATACTCTTAGCCTTAGTAGACCCTAGGACTAGTTCTAGGCGCCTCCCTAATTTCCCATCCCTGACCCTAACCGCACCCAGGCAGTGCTAGTTTCCTTTCCCTCTCCATATATGGAGTGTCCTCCTTAACCTCTCAGGTATGGTCTAAAATGGGACTAGGTCTCTCTGAATCCCAAACCTTACCTTAACCGCAAGCAGAAGCCCTTGCCCTCCTGGAGGTAGTCCTCCGCCTCCCCTCATGACATAGAGACCCTGCCCATATCCGTGTGCTGGCGTGCTCCTCGGAGGGGCGCCGCGTGCCTACGGCACGCTTCAGATTAGTTAGGAACTGTCCTTAGTCATTATCCCTTCTATCCCATAGACAAACACCCATTCATCCTTACTCAGGCACACTTTAGATTATTTAGGTCTAGTGTTTATGCCCCTGTTATAGCCTGGCTGCCACACTGGTTTCCTGTCCCTGACCCTAACCGCACCCAGGAAGTGCTAGTTTCCTTTCCCTCTCCATATATGGAGTGTCCTCCGCCTCCCCTCATGACATAGAGACCCTGCCCATATCCGTTTGCTGGCATGCTCCTCGGAGTGTAGCCGCGTGCCTGCGGCACGCTCCAGATTATTTAAGAACTGTCCTTAGTTATTATCCCTTCTATCCCATAGACAAACACCCATTCATCCTTACTCAGGCACACTTTAGATTATGGAAGTCTAGTGTTTATGCCCCTGTTATAGCCTGGCCGTCACACTAATTTCCTATCCCTGACCCTAACCGCACCTAGGAAGTGCCAGTTTTCCTTCCCTCTCCATATATGGAGTGTCCTCCTTAACCTCTCGTAGGTTTGGTCCAAAATGGGACTAGGTCTCTCTGAATCCCAACCTGACCTTAACCGCAAGCAGAAGCACTTGCCCTCCTGGAGATAGTCCTACTGCCTTCCCTCATGTCACAGAGACCCTGCCCATATCCGTTTGCTGGCATGCTCCTCGGAGTGTAGCCGCGTGCCTGCGGCACGCCTCAGATTATTTAAGAACTGTCCTTAGACCAGTGGCCGTTTCCGCCTGTCACCTTGTAGTACCAACTCTCCGTTATTATTATCTTCTCTATCCCATAGACAAACACCTATTCATCCTTACTCACCTGCTGTGCCCTTGTGATGTTCACCCTGTTTCCTTCCCATATGACCTCCCTGTTTTCACTATCTATCTCGCCTTAAGGCTCCCCTCCTTGCCAAAAAAGCTCCCATAATATGCCTGATTGAATTACGGAAAACACACCCAGAGTTGAGGCGTCTCTCTGGGTGGGCAAAGCTCGATTAATATGGGTTAGGGTGTCTAGATTCCAATGGCCAGAAACATCCATTCCCATCTCGAGCAGAATCTACTGACGATGTTTTTCCGAAATTGACAACTTATTTGACCTTATAAACGTCTGGAGACTCTATCTCCGTGGTCCTATTTTTAAAAAATTAGACTTCCCTTCCTCATGATAGCCCAACCTTTATTTCCACGGACATAGAGCTGACCAGTTCTTCAATTTACTATACCCTCTCAGGATATCCTGCCGCTTTGGAAACTATCTTTCTTGTAGTATTAATAATTACCTCTCTCTCCTACCTACCTTCCATAATTGGACTAGTTGTGAATGCTGCACCTTGTATGTAGACTCCTCAATGGGCAAGTGGCTTACACTGTGGCATTATGACTCCTTAATAACACAATATCTTGTACCTTGTATCTTGCTCTCCAGAATGGAATCACTCACTCAATCATCACACTGCCTCCTGTTTGGACCAGGTGTATTTATATCCTGAACCAAACCATAACGGTAAGCAAGAGTCCTCTCATTTCCCTCTTATATATGGGAAATTATCACTGCTCCCCCTCACGTTCAATCATCCCACTGCCGTCTGTTTGGATTAGGTGTATTTAATCCTAAACCAAACTGTAACGGTAAGCAAGAGTCCTTTCCTTTCCCTCTTAATATATGGGGAAGTCTCACTACTCCCCCTTACGTTAACCTCGTAGGACTTTAGAGTGGCACCTTCTAAAAGCATATAGACAAGCGCTCTTTCACCTTTTCAAACGGATGATGGTTTGGATTCCTTACCTTACATCATTGGATTAGTCTGAGACAGAAATTAGACAAAAATGGAGGACCGTTCTCTCACACACCAAGCAGTAGGTATTGCTCTCTATAAAGGAACCACTCACTCAATCATCACACTGCCTTACATGGGTACATGTGGTTGGTCCGATGATTCATTGATCCGATACCCCTAACCCCTAACCTAACCATAACCGCAAGCACGGGAGCAGGCGCTAGTCCGAGGTGCGGACGCATATCGTACCAATGCCCCGTCGGACCATAGTATGCCTCCCGCCTTACATTCAGATTAGGTGGGTTTAAATCCTAAACCCAACCAGGACGGTAGGCAATAGCCCTTTCATTTCCCTCCTTATCATAGGAGAATTCTCACTGTTCCCCCTCACCTTCACCTCGTAATACTTTAGATGGGCACATTCCTCTGAGTATCGCCGTGCTCCTGAAGGGCGCACGCTCCTGATAGGGTGAAAGAAGAATCCTCATATCTGATATTCTCACACTGCCTCACAATCGGATTAGGTTTATTTTAATTCCAAACCCAACCAGGACGGTAAGCAAAAGTCCTTTCATTTCCCTCCTTATTATAGGAGAGTTCTCATCGCTCCCCTTTGCCCTTACCTCGCAATAGGTACTTTAGATTGGCACATTTCTCTTAGTATCACCATGCGCCCTAAGGGCGCACGCTCCAGATAGGGTGAAAGAAGAATCCTCATATCTGATATTCTCACACTGCCTTACAATCGGATTAGGTTTATTTAAATCCCAACCCAACCAGGACGTCAAGCAAAAGTCCTTTCATTTCCCTCCTTATTATAGGGGAGTTCTCATCGCTCCCCTTTGCCTTTACCTCGCAATAGGTACTTTAGATTGGCACATTTCTCTTAGTATCACCATGCGCCCGAAGGGCGCACGCTCCAGATGGCGTGAGATGATTATTATTAGTATTATCATCTCTTAGTATTGCCCTATGCTCAAGTTTATCCTAGTGAGTGGGAGATTTGGTGGGCCATGTGAAGGAGTAAGCTCAGATAAGGAAAATCGGAATGTGACCTTTGAGGATCTTGCACACCCACATGTCCGACCATCTTTCCTCCACTCGCCCTGCCCTTTACTTTAGAGTCTGTGGAAATTATTTCCAATTGATTATTTTCTGTCACTTAGAACCGGGTTGGATGGTTGGCTAGTAAAAACATGCATAGCACAGTGCACTTACCCTATTTCCATAAAAATCTATAGCCGGTCTTGTGTCTGGGTTGACCGGATCAGGGTCCCGGCTGAGATTATTGTCTCCGGTCCTTATGGGGTGTCTCTTTGTCACAACCTAACCCGCGAAAGGCTGGTATGTTTTGAGAGCCAATCATTCCTTCCTTCAAGTGGTCTTATACTACGGTATGGGACATACTCTCATAATTCTCTATATGAAGTGGTGGAGTGCCCTTGTATATTTTTCCAGAGCCCACATTTAAAGTGTCCAGGAGAGGGCGCCATAGGGTCTATATTATTTATATCTCCCTACAGTTCTGTGGAAATGGTGTCATTCCAGACTGTCTATCTTAGTTATTAGGCCCTAAACCCTGTTAGGATGATACCTTACACTTCTGGCCACTCCATCTTAGTTTTACATGGAATTATTGTAACCGGTCCCACCTGGATGAATGTATATAATACTCATCATTTCAAAACACCTTCTCTTCTCCCCTCGGGATAGCCCTGTGTGGATCCTGGAACAGAGTGGCATTCGATGAACACCCCATACCACCGCTGTTCAGATGCGACGGACCTGACGGTGTGTCGGTTTTTAGTTTAGATACTTCCTAACACGGGAACAAATGGACCTCTTCTTGGAGCCCATGCCGCCTAGCCGACCAGTGTGGACACGGAGTTCTGAGAGACTGAAGGAGAAACGCTTTAGCTGTTGGTGCGGCCCTGTGGAAGAATAGTTATTCCCCTCCTGGGAAAGGGTGCAATTTTATGTCATGTCATCCAATTGGATTGTGTTGTTTATAATACAACAGGGATGTGCCCTTATCACCATTGGACAAATGGTGTTTATTACCCTTACATATAGGAATGAGAACGGACCCTAGATGATGTGCCCTGATCACTATTAGACATAGGGTACTTTTTACCCCTACATACCGGGAGGATATAATATGCCCTGACCACGCCCCACGTGGCAGGCGTTTTATTATTAATGTTACCCCCATTACCTTTACATATAGGAATGAGAACGGACCCTATATTATGTGCCCGGATCACTATTAGACATAGGGTACTTTTTACCCCTACATACCGGAAGGATATAACATGCCCTGACCACGCCCCAAGTGGCAGGCGTTTCATTAGTAGTGTTACCTCTATTACCTTTACATATAGGAATGAGAACGGACCCTAGATCATGTGCCCGGATCACTATTAGACATAGGGTACTTTTTACCCCTACATACCGGAAGGATATAACATGCCCTGACCACGCCCCAGGTGGCAGGCGTTTCATTAGTAGTGTTACCTCTATTACCTTTACATATAGGAATGAGAACGGACCCTAGATCATGTGCCCTGATCACTATTAGACAATATGGTGTTTATTACCCTTACATACTGGTATGAGAACGGATCCTGATGAAGCACCTGCATATTATTCCATTTATACTTGAATGGTGTGCCTTATATTACTACAAGTATGTGCCTTGATCACTATTAAACAAATGGTGTCGGTTACCTCTACATACCGGGGTTAGTATATACATATATGAGATCTATGCGTGAATGCCTCTGGACTTTAAGAGATGATTAAGAACAGTTATGATTGTAAATAGCAGATCTACAAGCTCGTAGCGCGCCACCGAGTGAGATTGGTTTATGCTGTCACTAGGGGGTGGCCACTAGGATTGCTGTGACGGCCCTGTGCACGTGCCTCAGAAGAGCAGAACAAGAAAGTCCCTTGGACTTCCTGTCCCAGTTATTTCATATATTCTCAGTGCAACCTTTTTATTCATAGTTCCTTCCTCTTGACATCCCAGTCCCTTATTTCATCCTCATACATGGGTTATAATATGTATCTGACTGTCCTTACACTGTGGGGACTTAGGTCTCCCTTCTACTTGTTTTAATTAATGGTTTAGTGTCAGAATCCTCCGGGTTTTCCATGCTATTGCAGGGGTGGCCACTAGGGCACACCTCGGCGCGGACGTCCCTGGAAGCCATTCTCCTGTCCCTGGCTTCGTGGTAAGTGGTGCTGCTCCAGTTCTCTCCCCTTCCATCCGTCTACTATTGTGTGTTGGTGGTTCCTTGCTAATATCTATGGCCCTGGGTCATTAGACATCAACTAGGTGTGTCTATTCAAGTGATATGTGTTGCCTGTTATCATTGTAAAAGTTCGTTTTTTCACCCCTTCACCCAGCAAAGTGGCTGGCTTAGCTAATGGCTAATGGTAGGTTAGCCTACTGTCCATCGCGTCGTGTGTCCTGACAGCACGTGTGTTTCCATCATTGACTTGGTCCATGCCCTGGTTCTAATGCCCTTGGTTAGGTCTCCCCATTAGACCCCTTGTATCTACTTTTCATTGTCCTTAAATATAATTCCTTTTGAGAGGGTCTCTTCCACGAGACTGGGGTCCCTACCTAGCTTTCAAAATGGAGGATTCACCCTCCTCCAGATCACCTGTTAGACAACCTACAAACGTTCTTGCCCTTGCATTTCCATTACAATAGCTGTGGAAAAAGCTTCACTGGCCCTATAGCCTTGGTTGCATTATTTAAATAAAGCTCTTTGGGAGATACCCCTTTCTGGGTTTCACCGGGTAGAGTTTTTGGCATTATTAGGGCCATCTTCCATCATTTTGACCTTCCTACTATTTCTGTGCTGCATCCATTAGGCCCTTCATCATCACCTCATTATTATTCTCATTATTATTATATCATTATTATTCTCATTGTCATTATTATTATTATTTTCCCTCTCCCCCATGACCGGACGGTCAAAAACCTACCATTGTAATATATAATGTACAGTGTATGGCTTATATATATTATATTCGGACTAGGGTTGGTACTTGTCTTAGCTCCTGCCTGGCATTCCCGTGCCCCATGCGGCTGCACACAGGGGGTTGCCCGTGTTGTCTCATCTCAATTCCTTAAGCTGCCTTTACTTGTCGACCCTCCCTAAGGGCGCGTTACCTGACAGTAGCTGGTCATCCACCCCTCCTCTGACCCGCCCTCTGGTCCAGACCTGCAGGTTTCCCGCGCCACCACATTGTTTGATCGATTCGCGCTCCAGAGGTGAGTTCACGAGGTCAAAGTGTTGTGACCTTCGGTCGATCTACTAGACATGTTCCCCTTATTCCATTATTATCATTATTATTTTTTTTCCCCCTATACTCTTAGCCTTAGTAGACCCTAGGACTAGTTCTAGGCGCCTCCCTAATTTCCCATCCCTGACCCTAACCGCACCCAGGCAGTGCTAGTTTCCTTTCCCTCTCCATATATGGAGTGTCCTCCTTAACCTCTCAGGTATGGTCTAAAATGGGACTAGGTCTCTCTGAATCCCAAACCTTACCTTAACCGCAAGCAGAAGCCCTTGCCCTCCTGGAGGTAGTCCTCCGCCTCCCCTCATGACATAGAGACCCTGCCCATATCCGTGTGCTGGCGTGCTCCTCGGAGGGGCGCCGCGTGCCTACGGCACGCTTCAGATTAGTTAGGAACTGTCCTTAGTCATTATCCCTTCTATCCCATAGACAAACACCCATTCATCCTTACTCAGGCACACTTTAGATTATTTAGGTCTAGTGTTTATGCCCCTGTTATAGCCTGGCTGCCACACTGGTTTCCTGTCCCTGACCCTAACCGCACCCAGGAAGTGCTAGTTTCCTTTCCCTCTCCATATATGGAGTGTCCTCCGCCTCCCCTCATGACATAGAGACCCTGCCCATATCCGTTTGCTGGCATGCTCCTCGGAGTGTAGCCGCGTGCCTGCGGCACGCTCCAGATTATTTAAGAACTGTCCTTAGTTATTATCCCTTCTATCCCATAGACAAACACCCATTCATCCTTACTCAGGCACACTTTAGATTATGGAAGTCTAGTGTTTATGCCCCTGTTATAGCCTGGCCGTCACACTAATTTCCTATCCCTGACCCTAACCGCACCTAGGAAGTGCCAGTTTTCCTTCCCTCTCCATATATGGAGTGTCCTCCTTAACCTCTCGTAGGTTTGGTCCAAAATGGGACTAGGTCTCTCTGAATCCCAACCTGACCTTAACCGCAAGCAGAAGCACTTGCCCTCCTGGAGATAGTCCTACTGCCTTCCCTCATGTCACAGAGACCCTGCCCATATCCGTTTGCTGGCATGCTCCTCGGAGTGTAGCCGCGTGCCTGCGGCACGCCTCAGATTATTTAAGAACTGTCCTTAGACCAGTGGCCGTTTCCGCCTGTCACCTTGTAGTACCAACTCTCCGTTATTATTATCTTCTCTATCCCATAGACAAACACCTATTCATCCTTACTCACCTGCTGTGCCCTTGTGATGTTCACCCTGTTTCCTTCCCATATGACCTCCCTGTTTTCACTATCTATCTCGCCTTAAGGCTCCCCTCCTTGCCAAAAAAGCTCCCATAATATGCCTGATTGAATTACGGAAAACACACCCAGAGTTGAGGCGTCTCTCTGGGTGGGCAAAGCTCGATTAATATGGGTTAGGGTGTCTAGATTCCAATGGCCAGAAACATCCATTCCCATCTCGAGCAGAATCTACTGACGATGTTTTTCCGAAATTGACAACTTATTTGACCTTATAAACGTCTGGAGACTCTATCTCCGTGGTCCTATTTTTAAAAATTAGACTTCCCTTCCTCATGATAGCCCAACCTTTATTTCCACGGACATAGAGCTGACCAGTTCTTCAATTTACTATACCCTCTCAGGATATCCTGCCGCTTTGGAAACTATCTTTCTTGTAGTATTAATAATTACCTCTCTCTCCTACCTACCTTCCATAATTGGACTAGTTGTGAATGCTGCACCTTGTATGTAGACTCCTCAATGGGCAAGTGGCTTACACTGTGGCATTATGACTCCTTAATAACACAATATCTTGTACCTTGTATCTTGCTCTCCAGAATGGAATCACTCACTCAATCATCACACTGCCTCCTGTTTGGACCAGGTGTATTTATATCCTGAACCAAACCATAACGGTAAGCAAGAGTCCTCTCATTTCCCTCCTATATATGGGAAATTATCACTGCTCCCCCTCACGTTCAATCATCCCACTGCCGTCTGTTTGGATTAGGTGTATTTAATCCTAAACCAAACTGTAACGGTAAGCAAGAGTCCTTTCCTTTCCCTCTTAATATATGGGGAAGTCTCACTACTCCCCCTGACGTTAACCTCGTAGGACTTTAGAGTGGCACCTTCTAAAAGCATATAGACAAGCGCTCTTTCACCTTTTCAAACGGATGATGGTTTGGATTCCTTACCTTACATCATTGGATTAGTCTGAGACAGAAATTAGACAAAAATGGAGGACCGTTCTCTCACACACCAAGCAGTAGGTATTGCTCTCTATAAAGGAACCACTCACTCAATCATCACACTGCCTTACATGGGTACATGTGTTTGGTCCGATGATTCATTGATCCGATACCCCTAACCCCTAACCTAACCATAACCGCAAGCACGGGAGCAGGCGCTAGTCCGAGGTGCGGACGCATATCGTACCAATGCCCCGTCGGACCATAGTATGCCTCCCGCCTTACATTCAGATTAGGTGGGTTTAAATCCTAAACCCAACCAGGACGGTAGGCAATAGCCCTTTCATTTCCCTCCTTATCATAGGAGAATTCTCACTGTTCCCCCTCACCTTCACCTCGTAATACTTTAGATGGGCACATTCCTCTGAGTATCGCCGTGCTCCTGAAGGGCGCACGCTCCTGATAGGGTGAAAGAAGAATCCTCATATCTGATATTCTCACACTGCCTCACAATCGGATTAGGTTTATTTTAATTCCAAACCCAACCAGGACGGTAAGCAAAAGTCCTTTCATTTCCCTCCTTATTATAGGAGAGTTCTCATCGCTCCCCTTTGCCCTTACCTCGCAATAGGTACTTTAGATTGGCACATTTCTCTTAGTATCACCATGCGCCCTAAGGGCGCACGCTCCAGATAGGGTGAAAGAAGAATCCTCATATCTGATATTCTCACACTGCCTTACAATCGGATTAGGTTTATTTAAATCCCAACCCAACCAGGACGTCAAGCAAAAGTCCTTTCATTTCCCTCCTTATTATAGGGGAGTTCTCATCGCTCCCCTTTGCCTTTACCTCGCAATAGGTACTTTAGATTGGCACATTTCTCTTAGTATCACCATGCGCCCGAAGGGCGCACGCTCCAGATGGCGTGAGATGATTATTATTAGTATTATCATCTCTTAGTATTGCCCTATGCTCAAGTTTATCCTAGTGAGTGGGAGATTTGGTGGGCCATGTGAAGGAGTAAGCTCAGATAAGGAAAATCGGAATGTGACCTTTGAGGATCTTGCACACCCACATGTCCGACCATCTTTCCTCCACTCGCCCTGCCCTTTACTTTAGAGTCTGTGGAAATTAATTTCCAATTGATTATTTTCTGTCACTTAGAACCGGGTTGGATGGTTGGCTAGTAAAAACATGCATAGCACAGTGCACTTACCCTATTTCCATAAAAATCTATAGCCGGTCTTGTGTCTGGGTTGACCGGATCAGGGTCCCGGCTGAGATTATTGTCTCCGGTCCTTATGGGGTGTCTCTTTGTCACAACCTAACCCGCGAAAGGCTGGTATGTTTTGAGAGCCAATCATTCCTTCCTTCAAGTGGTCTTATACTACAGTATGGGACATACTCTCATAATTCTCTATATGAAGTGGTGGAGTGCCCTTGCATATTTTTACAGAGCCCACATTTAAAGTGTCCAGGAGAGGGCGCCATAGGGCCTAAATTATTTATATCTCCCTACAGTTCTGTGGACATGGTGTCATTCCAGACTGTCTCCTTTAGTTATTAGGCCCTAACCCTGTTAAGATGATACCTTACACTTCTGGCTACTCCATCTTAGTTTTACATGGATTTATTGTAACCGGTCCCACCTGGATGAATGTATATAATACTCATCATTTCAAAACACCTTCTCTTCTCCCCTCGGGATAGCCCTGTGTGGATCCTGGAACAGAGTGGCATTCGATGAACACCCCATACCACCGCTGTTCAGATGCGACGGACCTGACGGTGTGTCGGTTTTTAGTTTAGATACTTCCTAACACGGGACCAAATGGACCTCTTCTTGGAGCCCATGCCGCCTAGCCGACCAGTGTGGACACGGAGTTCTGAGAGACTGAAGGAGAAACGCTTTAGCTGTTGGTGCTGCCCTGTGGAAGAATAGTCATTCCCCTCCTGGGAAAGTGTTCCATTTTATGTCATGTCATCCAATTGGATTGTGTTGTTTATATTACAACAGGGATGTGCCCTCATCACCATTGGACAAATGGTGTTTATTACCCTTATATATAGGAATGAGAACGGACCCTAGATGATGTGCCCTGATCACTATTAGACATAGGGTACTTTTTACCCCTACATACCGGGAGGATATAATATGCCCTGACCACGCCCCACGTGGCAGGCGTTTTATTATTAATGTTACCCCCATTACCTTTACACATAGGAATGAGAACGGACCCTATATTATGTGCCCGGATCACTATTAGACATAGGGTACTTTTTACCCCTACATACCGGAAGGATATAACATGCCCTGACCACGCCCCAGGTGGCAGGCGTTTCATTAGTAGTGTTACCTCTATTACCTTTACATATAGGAATGAGAACGGACCCTAGATCATGTGCCCGGATCACTATTAGACATAGGGTACTTTTTACCCCTACATACCGGAAGGATATAACATGCCCTGACCACGCCCCAGGTGGCAGGCGTTTCATTAGTAGTGTTACCTCTATTACCTTTACATATAGGAATGAGAACGGACCCTAGATCATGTGCCCGGATCACTATTAGACATAGGGTACTTTTTACCCCTACATACCGGAAGGATATAACATGCCCTGACCACGCCCCAGGTGGCAGGCGTTTCATTAGTAGTGTTACCTCTATTACCTTTACATATAGGAATGAGAACGGACCCTAGATCATGTGCCCTGATCACTATTAGACAATATGGTGTTTATTACCCTTACATACTGGTATGAGAACGGATCCTGATGAAGCACCTGCATATTATTCCATTTATACTTGAATTGTGTGCCTTATATTGCAACAAGTGTGTGCCTTGATCACTATTAAACAAATGGTGTTGATTACCTCTCCATACCGGGGTTAATATATACATGCATGAGATCTAGACATGAGTGCCTCTGGACTGTAAGAGATAACCAAGAACAGTTATGATTGTTAAATACCAGAAATTAGTTTATGCTGTCACTAGGGGGTGGCCACTAGGATTGCTGTGACGGCCCTGTGCACGTGCCTCAGAAGAGCAGAACAAGAAAGTCCCTTGGACTTCCTGTCCCAGTTATTTCATATATTCTCAGTGCAACCTTTTTATTCATAGTTCCTTCCTCTTGACATCCCAGTCCCTTATTTCATCCTCATACATGGGTTATAATATGTATCTGACTGTCCTTACACTGTGGGGACTTAGGTCTCCCTTCTACTTGTTTTAATTAATGGTTTAGTGTCAGAATCCTCCGGGTTTTCCATGCTATTGCAGGGGTGGCCACTAGGGCACACCTCGGCGCGGACGTCCCTGGAAGCCATTCTCCTGTCCCTGGCTTCGTGGTAAGTGGTGCTGCTCCAGTTCTCTCCCCTTCCATCCGTCTACTATTGTGTGTTGGTGGTTCCTTGCTAATATCTATGGCCCTGGGTCATTAGACATCAACTAGGTGTGTCTATTCAAGAGATATGTGTTGCCTGTTATCATTGTAAAAGTTAGTTTTTTCACCCCTTCACCCAGCAAAGTGGCTGGCTTAGCTAATGGCTAATGGTAGGTTAGCCTACTGTCCATCGCGTCGTGTGTCCTGACAGCACGTGTGTTTCCATCATTGACTTGGTCCATGCCCTGGTTCTAATGCTCTTAATTAGGTCTCCCCATTAGACCCCTTGTATTTACTTTTCATTGTCCTTAAATATAATTCCTTTTGAGAGGGTCTCCTCCATGAGACTGGGGTCCCTACCTAGCTTTCAAAATGGAGGATTCACCCTCCTCCAGATCACCTGTTAGACAATCTACAAACGTTCTTGCCCTTGCATTTCCATTACAATAGCTGTGGAAAAAGCTTCATTGGCCCTAAAGCCTTGGTTGGATTATCTAAATAAAGCTCTTTGGGAGATACCCCTTTCTGGGTTTCACCGGGTAGAGTTTTTGGCATTATTAGGGCCATCATTCAATCATTTTGACCTTCCTACTATTTCTGTGCTGCATCCATTAGGCCCTTCATCATCACCTCATTATTATTATCATTATTATTATATTATTATTATTCTCATTGTCATTATTATTATTATTTTCCCTCTCCCCCATGACCGGACGGTCAAAAACCTACCATTGTAATATATAATGTACAGTGTATGGCTTATATATATTATATTCGGACTAGGGTTGGTACTTGTCTTAGCTCCTGCCTGGCATTCCCGTGCCCCATGCGGCTGCACACAGGGGGCTGCCCGTGTTGTCTCATCTCCATTCCTTAAGCTGCCTTTACTTGTCGACCCTCCCTAAGGGCGCGTTACCTGACAGTAGCTGGTCATCCACCCCTCCTCTGACCCGCCCTCTGGTCCAGACCTGCAGGTTTCCCGCGCCACCACATTGTTTGATCGATTCGCGCTCCAGAGGTGAGTTCACGAGGTCAAAGTGTTGTGACCTTCGGTCGATCTACTAGACATGTTCCCCTTATTCCATTATTATCATTATTATTTTTTTTCCCCCTATACTCTTAGCCTTAGTAGACCCTAGGACTAGTTCTAGGCGCCTCCCTAATTTCCCATCCCTGACCCTAACCGCACCCAGGCAGTGCTAGTTTCCTTTCCCTCTCCATATATGGAGTGTCCTCCTTAACCTCTCAGGTATGGTCTAAAATGGGACTAGGTCTCTCTGAATCCCAAACCTTACCTTAACCGCAAGCAGAAGCCCTTGCCCTCCTGGAGGTAGTCCTCCGCCTCCCCTCATGACATAGAGACCCTGCCCATATCCGTGTGCTGGCGTGCTCCTCGGAGGGGCGCCGCGTGCCTACGGCACGCTTCAGATTAGTTAGGAACTGTCCTTAGTCATTATCCCTTCTATCCCATAGACAAACACCCATTCATCCTTACTCAGGCACACTTTAGATTATTTAGGTCTAGTGTTTATGCCCCTGTTATAGCCTGGCTGCCACACTGGTTTCCTGTCCCTGACCCTAACCGCACCCAGGAAGTGCTAGTTTCCTTTCCCTCTCCATATATGGAGTGTCCTCCGCCTCCCCTCATGACATAGAGACCCTGCCCATATCCGTTTGCTGGCATGCTCCTCGGAGTGTAGCCGCGTGCCTGCGGCACGCTCCAGATTATTTAAGAACTGTCCTTAGTTATTATCCCTTCTATCCCATAGACAAACACCCATTCATCCTTACTCAGGCACACTTTAGATTATGGAAGTCTAGTGTTTATGCCCCTGTTATAGCCTGGCCGTCACACTAATTTCCTATCCCTGACCCTAACCGCACCTAGGAAGTGCCAGTTTTCCTTCCCTCTCCATATATGGAGTGTCCTCCTTAACCTCTCGTAGGTTTGGTCCAAAATGGGACTAGGTCTCTCTGAATCCCAACCTGACCTTAACCGCAAGCAGAAGCACTTGCCCTCCTGGAGATAGTCCTACTGCCTTCCCTCATGTCACAGAGACCCTGCCCATATCCGTTTGCTGGCATGCTCCTCGGAGTGTAGCCGCGTGCCTGCGGCACGCCTCAGATTATTTAAGAACTGTCCTTAGACCAGTGGCCGTTTCCGCCTGTCACCTTGTAGTACCAACTCTCCGTTATTATTATCTTCTCTATCCCATAGACAAACACCTATTCATCCTTACTCACCTGCTGTGCCCTTGTGATGTTCACCCTGTTTCCTTCCCATATGACCTCCCTGTTTTCACTATCTATCTCGCCTTAAGGCTCCCCTCCTTGCCAAAAAAGCTCCCATAATATGCCTGATTGAATTACGGAAAACACACCCAGAGTTGAGGCGTCTCTCTGGGTGGGCAAAGCTCGATTAATATGGGTTAGGGTGTCTAGATTCCAATGGCCAGAAACATCCATTCCCATCTCGAGCAGAATCTACTGACGATGTTTTTCCGAAATTGACAACTTATTTGACCTTATAAACGTCTGGAGACTCTATCTCCGTGGTCCTATTTTTAAAAATTAGACTTCCCTTCCTCATGATAGCCCAACCTTTATTTCCACGGACATAGAGCTGACCAGTTCTTCAATTTACTATACCCTCTCAGGATATCCTGCCGCTTTGGAAACTATCTTTCTTGTAGTATTAATAATTACCTCTCTCTCCTACCTACCTTCCATAATTGGACTAGTTGTGAATGCTGCACCTTGTATGTAGACTCCTCAATGGGCAAGTGGCTTACACTGTGGCATTATGACTCCTTAATAACACAATATCTTGTACCTTGTATCTTGCTCTCCAGAATGGAATCACTCACTCAATCATCACACTGCCTCCTGTTTGGACCAGGTGTATTTATATCCTGAACCAAACCATAACGGTAAGCAAGAGTCCTCTCATTTCCCTCTTATATATGGGAAATTATCACTGCTCCCCCTCACGTTCAATCATCCCACTGCCGTCTGTTTGGATTAGGTGTATTTAATCCTAAACCAAACTGTAACGGTAAGCAAGAGTCCTTTCCTTTCCCTCTTAATATATGGGGAAGTCTCACTACTCCCCCTGACGTTAACCTCGTAGGACTTTAGAGTGGCACCTTCTAAAAGCATATAGACAAGCGCTCTTTCACCTTTTCAAACGGATGATGGTTTGGATTCCTTACCTTACATCATTGGATTAGTCTGAGACAGAAATTAGACAAAAATGGAGGACCGTTCTCTCACACACCAAGCAGTAGGTATTGCTCTCTATAAAGGAACCACTCACTCAATCATCACACTGCCTTACATGGGTACATGTGTTTGGTCCGATGATTCATTGATCCGATACCCCTAACCCCTAACCTAACCATAACCGCAAGCACGGGAGCAGGCGCTAGTCCGAGGTGCGGACGCATATCGTACCAATGCCCCGTCGGACCATAGTATGCCTCCCGCCTTACATTCAGATTAGGTGGGTTTAAATCCTAAACCCAACCAGGACGGTAGGCAATAGCCCTTTCATTTCCCTCCTTATCATAGGAGAATTCTCACTGTTCCCCCTCACCTTCACCTCGTAATACTTTAGATGGGCACATTCCTCTGAGTATCGCCGTGCTCCTGAAGGGCGCACGCTCCTGATAGGGTGAAAGAAGAATCCTCATATCTGATATTCTCACACTGCCTCACAATCGGATTAGGTTTATTTTAATTCCAAACCCAACCAGGACGGTAAGCAAAAGTCCTTTCATTTCCCTCCTTATTATAGGAGAGTTCTCATCGCTCCCCTTTGCCCTTACCTCGCAATAGGTACTTTAGATTGGCACATTTCTCTTAGTATCACCATGCGCCCTAAGGGCGCACGCTCCAGATAGGGTGAAAGAAGAATCCTCATATCTGATATTCTCACACTGCCTTACAATCGGATTAGGTTTATTTAAATCCCAACCCAACCAGGACGTCAAGCAAAAGTCCTTTCATTTCCCTCCTTATTATAGGGGAGTTCTCATCGCTCCCCTTTGCCTTTACCTCGCAATAGGTACTTTAGATTGGCACATTTCTCTTAGTATCACCATGCGCCCGAAGGGCGCACGCTCCAGATGGCGTGAGATGATTATTATTAGTATTATCATCTCTTAGTATTGCCCTATGCTCAAGTTTATCCTAGTGAGTGGGAGATTTGGTGGGCCATGTGAAGGAGTAAGCTCAGATAAGGAAAATCGGAATGTGACCTTTGAGGATCTTGCACACCCACATGTCCGACCATCTTTCCTCCACTCGCCCTGCCCTTTACTTTAGAGTCTGTGGAAATTAATTTCCAATTGATTATTTTCTGTCACTTAGAACCGGGTTGGATGGTTGGCTAGTAAAAACATGCATAGCACAGTGCACTTACCCTATTTCCATAAAAATCTATAGCCGGTCTTGTGTCTGGGTTGACCGGATCAGGGTCCCGGCTGAGATTATTGTCTCCGGTCCTTATGGGGTGTCTCTTTGTCACAACCTAACCCGCGAAAGGCTGGTATGTTTTGAGAGCCAATCATTCCTTCCTTCAAGTGGTCTTATACTACAGTATGGGACATACTCTCATAATTCTCTATATGAAGTGGTGGAGTGCCCTTGCATATTTTTACAGAGCCCACATTTAAAGTGTCCAGGAGAGGGCGCCATAGGGCCTAAATTATTTATATCTCCCTACAGTTCTGTGGACATGGTGTCATTCCAGACTGTCTCCTTTAGTTATTAGGCCCTAACCCTGTTAAGATGATACCTTACACTTCTGGCTACTCCATCTTAGTTTTACATGGATTTATTGTAACCGGTCCCACCTGGATGAATGTATATAATACTCATCATTTCAAAACACCTTCTCTTCTCCCCTCGGGATAGCCCTGTGTGGATCCTGGAACAGAGTGGCACTCGATGAACACCCCATACCACCGCTGTTCAGATGCGACGGACCTGACGGTGTGTCGGTTTTTAGTTTAGATACTTCCTAACACGGGAACAAATGGACCTCTTCTTGGAGCCCATGCCGCCTAGCCGACCAGTGTGGACACGGAGTTCTGAGAGACTGAAGGAGAAACGCTTTAGCTGTTGGTGCTGCCCTGTGGAAGAATAGTTATTCCCCTCCTGGTAAAGGGTGCAATCTTATGTCATGTCATCCAATTGGATTGTGTTGTTTATATTACAACAGGGATGTGCCCCTATCACCATTAGACAAATGGGGTTTATTACCCTTACATATAGGAATGAGAACGGACCCTAGATGATGTGCCCTGATCACTATTAGACATAGGGTACTTTTTACCCCTACATACCGGGAGGATATAATATGCCCTGACCACGCCCCACGTTGCAAGCGTTTTATTATTAATGTTACCCCTATTACCTTTACATATAGGAATGAGAACGGACCCTATATTATGTGCCCTGATCACTATCAGACATAGGGTACTTTTTACCCCTACATACCGGGAGGATATAACATGCCCTGACCACGCCCCACGTGGCAGGCGTTTCATTAGTAGTGTTACCTCTATTACCTTTACATATAGGAATGGGAACGGACCCTAGATCATGTGCCCTGATCACTATTAGACAATATGGTGTTTATTACCCTTACATACCGGAAGGATATAACATGCCCTGACCACGCCCCAGGTGGCAGGCGTTTCATTAGTAGTGTTACCTCTATTACCTTTACATATAGGAATGAGAACGGACCCTAGATCATGTGCCCTGATCACTATTAGACAATATGGTGTTTATTACCCTTACATACTGGTATGAGAACGGATCCTGATGAAGCACCTGCATATTATTCCATTTATACTTGAATTGTGTGCCTTATATTGCAACAAGTGTGTGCCTTGATCACTATTAAACAAATGGTGTCGATTACCTCTCCATACCGGGGTGAGTATATACATATATGAGATCTATGCGTGAGTACCTCTGGACTGTAAGAGATGATTAAGAACAGTTATGACTGTAAATAGCAGATCTACAAGCTCGTAGCGCGCCACCGAGTGAAATTGGTTTATGCTGTCACTAGGGGGTGGCCACTAGGATTGCTGTGACGGCCCTGTGCACGTGCCTCAGAAGAGCAGAACAAGAAAGTCCCTTGGACTTCCTGTCCCAGTTATATCATATATTCTCAGTGCAACCTTTTTATTCATAGTTCCTTCCTCTTGACATCCCAGTCCCTTATTTCATCCTCATACATGGGTTATAATATGTATCTGACTGTCCTTACACTGTGGGGACTTAGGTCTCCCTTCTACTTGTTTTAATTAATGGTTTAGTGTCAGAATCCTCCGGGTTTTCCATGCTATTGCAGGGGTGGCCACTAGGGCACACCTCGGCGCGGACGTCCCTGGAAGCCATTCTCCTGTCCCTGGATTCGTGGTAAGTGGTGCTGCTCCAGTTCTCTCCCCTTCCATCCGTCTACTATTGTGTGTTGGTGGTTCCTTGCTAATATCTATGGCCCTGGGTCATTAGACATCAACTAGGTGTGTCTATTCAAGAGATATGTGTTGCCTGTTATCATTGTAAAAGTTCGTTTTTTCACCCCTTCACCCAGCAAAGTGGCTGGCTTAGCTAATGGCTAATGGTAGGTTAGCCTACTGTCCATCGCGTCGTGTGTCCTGACAGCACGTGTGTTTCCATCATTGACTTGGTCCATGCCCTGGTTCTAATGCTCTTAATTAGGTCTCCCCATTAGACCCCTTGTATTTACTTTTCATTGTCCTTAAATATAATTCCTTTTGAGAGGGTCTCCTCCATGAGACTGGGGTCCCTACCTAGCTTTCAAAATGGAGGATTCACCCTCCTCCAGATCACCTGTTAGACAATCTACAAACGTTCTTGCCCTTGCATTTCCATTACAATAGCTGTGGAAAAAGCTTCATTGGCCCTAAAGCCTTGGTTGGATTATCTAAATAAAGCTCTTTGGGAGATACCCCTTTCTGGGTTTCACCGGGTAGAGTTTTTGGCATTATTAGGGCCATCATTCAATCATTTTGACCTTCCTACTATTTCTGTGCTGCATCCATTAGGCCCTTCATCATCACCTCATTATTATTATCATTATTATTATATTATTATTATTCTCATTGTCATTATTATTATTATTTTCCCTCTCCCCCATGACCGGACGGTCAAAAACCTACCATTGTAATATATAATGTACAGTGTATGGCTTATATATATTATATTCGGACTAGGGTTGGTACTTGTCTTAGCTCCTGCCTGGCATTCCCGTGCCCCATGCGGCTGCACACAGGGGGCTGCCCGTGTTGTCTCATCTCCATTCCTTAAGCTGCCTTTACTTGTCGACCCTCCCTAAGGGCGCGTTACCTGACAGTAGCTGGTCATCCACCCCTCCTCTGACCCGCCCTCTGGTCCAGACCTGCAGGTTTCCCGCGCCACCACATTGTTTGATCGATTCGCGCTCCAGAGGTGAGTTCACGAGGTCAAAGTGTTGTGACCTTCGGTCGATCTACTAGACATGTTCCCCTTATTCCATTATTATCATTATTATTTTTTTTCCCCCTATACTCTTAGCCTTAGTAGACCCTAGGACTAGTTCTAGGCGCCTCCCTAATTTCCCATCCCTGACCCTAACCGCACCCAGGCAGTGCTAGTTTCCTTTCCCTCTCCATATATGGAGTGTCCTCCTTAACCTCTCAGGTATGGTCTAAAATGGGACTAGGTCTCTCTGAATCCCAAACCTTACCTTAACCGCAAGCAGAAGCCCTTGCCCTCCTGGAGGTAGTCCTCCGCCTCCCCTCATGACATAGAGACCCTGCCCATATCCGTGTGCTGGCGTGCTCCTCGGAGGGGCGCCGCGTGCCTACGGCACGCTTCAGATTAGTTAGGAACTGTCCTTAGTCATTATCCCTTCTATCCCATAGACAAACACCCATTCATCCTTACTCAGGCACACTTTAGATTATTTAGGTCTAGTGTTTATGCCCCTGTTATAGCCTGGCTGCCACACTGGTTTCCTGTCCCTGACCCTAACCGCACCCAGGAAGTGCTAGTTTCCTTTCCCTCTCCATATATGGAGTGTCCTCCGCCTCCCCTCATGACATAGAGACCCTGCCCATATCCGTTTGCTGGCATGCTCCTCGGAGTGTAGCCGCGTGCCTGCGGCACGCTCCAGATTATTTAAGAACTGTCCTTAGTTATTATCCCTTCTATCCCATAGACAAACACCCATTCATCCTTACTCAGGCACACTTTAGATTATGGAAGTCTAGTGTTTATGCCCCTGTTATAGCCTGGCCGTCACACTAATTTCCTATCCCTGACCCTAACCGCACCTAGGAAGTGCCAGTTTTCCTTCCCTCTCCATATATGGAGTGTCCTCCTTAACCTCTCGTAGGTTTGGTCCAAAATGGGACTAGGTCTCTCTGAATCCCAACCTGACCTTAACCGCAAGCAGAAGCACTTGCCCTCCTGGAGATAGTCCTACTGCCTTCCCTCATGTCACAGAGACCCTGCCCATATCCGTTTGCTGGCATGCTCCTCGGAGTGTAGCCGCGTGCCTGCGGCACGCCTCAGATTATTTAAGAACTGTCCTTAGACCAGTGGCCGTTTCCGCCTGTCACCTTGTAGTACCAACTCTCCGTTATTATTATCTTCTCTATCCCATAGACAAACACCTATTCATCCTTACTCACCTGCTGTGCCCTTGTGATGTTCACCCTGTTTCCTTCCCATATGACCTCCCTGTTTTCACTATCTATCTCGCCTTAAGGCTCCCCTCCTTGCCAAAAAAGCTCCCATAATATGCCTGATTGAATTACGGAAAACACACCCAGAGTTGAGGCGTCTCTCTGGGTGGGCAAAGCTCGATTAATATGGGTTAGGGTGTCTAGATTCCAATGGCCAGAAACATCCATTCCCATCTCGAGCAGAATCTACTGACGATGTTTTTCCGAAATTGACAACTTATTTGACCTTATAAACGTCTGGAGACTCTATCTCCGTGGTCCTATTTTTAAAAATTAGACTTCCCTTCCTCATGATAGCCCAACCTTTATTTCCACGGACATAGAGCTGACCAGTTCTTCAATTTACTATACCCTCTCAGGATATCCTGCCGCTTTGGAAACTATCTTTCTTGTAGTATTAATAATTACCTCTCTCTCCTACCTACCTTCCATAATTGGACTAGTTGTGAATGCTGCACCTTGTATGTAGACTCCTCAATGGGCAAGTGGCTTACACTGTGGCATTATGACTCCTTAATAACACAATATCTTGTACCTTGTATCTTGCTCTCCAGAATGGAATCACTCACTCAATCATCACACTGCCTCCTGTTTGGACCAGGTGTATTTATATCCTGAACCAAACCATAACGGTAAGCAAGAGTCCTCTCATTTCCCTCTTATATATGGGAAATTATCACTGCTCCCCCTCACGTTCAATCATCCCACTGCCGTCTGTTTGGATTAGGTGTATTTAATCCTAAACCAAACTGTAACGGTAAGCAAGAGTCCTTTCCTTTCCCTCTTAATATATGGGGAAGTCTCACTACTCCCCCTGACGTTAACCTCGTAGGACTTTAGAGTGGCACCTTCTAAAAGCATATAGACAAGCGCTCTTTCACCTTTTCAAACGGATGATGGTTTGGATTCCTTACCTTACATCATTGGATTAGTCTGAGACAGAAATTAGACAAAAATGGAGGACCGTTCTCTCACACACCAAGCAGTAGGTATTGCTCTCTATAAAGGAACCACTCACTCAATCATCACACTGCCTTACATGGGTACATGTGTTTGGTCCGATGATTCATTGATCCGATACCCCTAACCCCTAACCTAACCATAACCGCAAGCACGGGAGCAGGCGCTAGTCCGAGGTGCGGACGCATATCGTACCAATGCCCCGTCGGACCATAGTATGCCTCCCGCCTTACATTCAGATTAGGTGGGTTTAAATCCTAAACCCAACCAGGACGGTAGGCAATAGCCCTTTCATTTCCCTCCTTATCATAGGAGAATTCTCACTGTTCCCCCTCACCTTCACCTCGTAATACTTTAGATGGGCACATTCCTCTGAGTATCGCCGTGCTCCTGAAGGGCGCACGCTCCTGATAGGGTGAAAGAAGAATCCTCATATCTGATATTCTCACACTGCCTCACAATCGGATTAGGTTTATTTTAATTCCAAACCCAACCAGGACGGTAAGCAAAAGTCCTTTCATTTCCCTCCTTATTATAGGAGAGTTCTCATCGCTCCCCTTTGCCCTTACCTCGCAATAGGTACTTTAGATTGGCACATTTCTCTTAGTATCACCATGCGCCCTAAGGGCGCACGCTCCAGATAGGGTGAAAGAAGAATCCTCATATCTGATATTCTCACACTGCCTTACAATCGGATTAGGTTTATTTAAATCCCAACCCAACCAGGACGTCAAGCAAAAGTCCTTTCATTTCCCTCCTTATTATAGGGGAGTTCTCATCGCTCCCCTTTGCCTTTACCTCGCAATAGGTACTTTAGATTGGCACATTTCTCTTAGTATCACCATGCGCCCGAAGGGCGCACGCTCCAGATGGCGTGAGATGATTATTATTAGTATTATCATCTCTTAGTATTGCCCTATGCTCAAGTTTATCCTAGTGAGTGGGAGATTTGGTGGGCCATGTGAAGGAGTAAGCTCAGATAAGGAAAATCGGAATGTGACCTTTGAGGATCTTGCACACCCACATGTCCGACCATCTTTCCTCCACTCGCCCTGCCCTTTACTTTAGAGTCTGTGGAAATTAATTTCCAATTGATTATTTTCTGTCACTTAGAACCGGGTTGGATGGTTGGCTAGTAAAAACATGCATAGCACAGTGCACTTACCCTATTTCCATAAAAATCTATAGCCGGTCTTGTGTCTGGGTTGACCGGATCAGGGTCCCGGCTGAGATTATTGTCTCCGGTCCTTATGGGGTGTCTCTTTGTCACAACCTAACCCGCGAAAGGCTGGTATGTTTTGAGAGCCAATCATTCCTTCCTTCAAGTGGTCTTATACTACAGTATGGGACATACTCTCATAATTCTCTATATGAAGTGGTGGAGTGCCCTTGCATATTTTTACAGAGCCCACATTTAAAGTGTCCAGGAGAGGGCGCCATAGGGCCTAAATTATTTATATCTCCCTACAGTTCTGTGGACATGGTGTCATTCCAGACTGTCTCCTTTAGTTATTAGGCCCTAACCCTGTTAAGATGATACCTTACACTTCTGGCTACTCCATCTTAGTTTTACATGGATTTATTGTAACCGGTCCCACCTGGATGAATGTATATAATACTCATCATTTCAAAACACCTTCTCTTCTCCCCTCGGGATAGCCCTGTGTGGATCCTGGAACAGAGTGGCACTCGATGAACACCCCATACCACCGCTGTTCAGATGCGACGGACCTGACGGTGTGTCGGTTTTTAGTTTAGATACTTCCTAACACGGGAACAAATGGACCTCTTCTTGGAGCCCATGCCGCCTAGCCGACCAGTGTGGACACGGAGTTCTGAGAGACTGAAGGAGAAACGCTTTAGCTGTTGGTGCTGCCCTGTGGAAGAATAGTTATTCCCCTCCTGGTAAAGGGTGCAATCTTATGTCATGTCATCCAATTGGATTGTGTTGTTTATATTACAACAGGGATGTGCCCCTATCACCATTAGACAAATGGGGTTTATTACCCTTACATATAGGAATGAGAACGGACCCTAGATGATGTGCCCTGATCACTATTAGACATAGGGTACTTTTTACCCCTACATACCGGGAGGATATAATATGCCCTGACCACGCCCCACGTTGCAAGCGTTTTATTATTAATGTTACCCCTATTACCTTTACATATAGGAATGAGAACGGACCCTATATTATGTGCCCTGATCACTATCAGACATAGGGTACTTTTTACCCCTACATACCGGGAGGATATAACATGCCCTGACCACGCCCCACGTGGCAGGCGTTTCATTAGTAGTGTTACCTCTATTACCTTTACATATAGGAATGGGAACGGACCCTAGATCATGTGCCCTGATCACTATTAGACAATATGGTGTTTATTACCCTTACATACCGGAAGGATATAACATGCCCTGACCACGCCCCAGGTGGCAGGCGTTTCATTAGTAGTGTTACCTCTATTACCTTTACATATAGGAATGAGAACGGACCCTAGATCATGTGCCCTGATCACTATTAGACAATATGGTGTTTATTACCCTTACATACTGGTATGAGAACGGATCCTGATGAAGCACCTGCATATTATTCCATTTATACTTGAATTGTGTGCCTTATATTGCAACAAGTGTGTGCCTTGATCACTATTAAACAAATGGTGTCGATTACCTCTCCATACCGGGGTGAGTATATACATATATGAGATCTATGCGTGAGTACCTCTGGACTGTAAGAGATGATTAAGAACAGTTATGACTGTAAATAGCAGATCTACAAGCTCGTAGCGCGCCACCGAGTGAAATTGGTTTATGCTGTCACTAGGGGGTGGCCACTAGGATTGCTGTGACGGCCCTGTGCACGTGCCTCAGAAGAGCAGAACAAGAAAGTCCCTTGGACTTCCTGTCCCAGTTATATCATATATTCTCAGTGCAACCTTTTTATTCATAGTTCCTTCCTCTTGACATCCCAGTCCCTTATTTCATCCTCATACATGGGTTATAATATGTATCTGACTGTCCTTACACTGTGGGGACTTAGGTCTCCCTTCTACTTGTTTTAATTAATGGTTTAGTGTCAGAATCCTCCGGGTTTTCCATGCTATTGCAGGGGTGGCCACTAGGGCACACCTCGGCGCGGACGTCCCTGGAAGCCATTCTCCTGTCCCTGGATTCGTGGTAAGTGGTGCTGCTCCAGTTCTCTCCCCTTCCATCCGTCTACTATTGTGTGTTGGTGGTTCCTTGCTAATATCTATGGCCCTGGGTCATTAGACATCAACTAGGTGTGTCTATTCAAGAGATATGTGTTGCCTGTTATCATTGTAAAAGTTCGTTTTTTCACCCCTTCACCCAGCAAAGTGGCTGGCTTAGCTAATGGCTAATGGTAGGTTAGCCTACTGTCCATCGCGTCGTGTGTCCTGACAGCACGTGTGTTTCCATCATTGACTTGGTCCATGCCCTGGTTCTAATGCTCTTAATTAGGTCTCCCCATTAGACCCCTTGTATTTACTTTTCATTGTCCTTAAATATAATTCCTTTTGAGAGGGTCTCCTCCATGAGACTGGGGTCCCTACCTAGCTTTCAAAATGGAGGATTCACCCTCCTCCAGATCACCTGTTAGACAATCTACAAACGTTCTTGCCCTTGCATTTCCATTACAATAGCTGTGGAAAAAGCTTCATTGGCCCTAAAGCCTTGGTTGGATTATCTAAATAAAGCTCTTTGGGAGATACCCCTTTCTGGGTTTCACCGGGTAGAGTTTTTGGCATTATTAGGGCCATCATTCAATCATTTTGACCTTCCTACTATTTCTGTGCTGCATCCATTAGGCCCTTCATCATCACCTCATTATTATTATCATTATTATTATATTATTATTATTCTCATTGTCATTATTATTATTATTTTCCCTCTCCCCCATGACCGGACGGTCAAAAACCTACCATTGTAATATATAATGTACAGTGTATGGCTTATATATATTATATTCGGACTAGGGTTGGTACTTGTCTTAGCTCCTGCCTGGCATTCCCGTGCCCCATGCGGCTGCACACAGGGGGCTGCCCGTGTTGTCTCATCTCCATTCCTTAAGCTGCCTTTACTTGTCGACCCTCCCTAAGGGCGCGTTACCTGACAGTAGCTGGTCATCCACCCCTCCTCTGACCCGCCCTCTGGTCCAGACCTGCAGGTTTCCCGCGCCACCACATTGTTTGATCGATTCGCGCTCCAGAGGTGAGTTCACGAGGTCAAAGTGTTGTGACCTTCGGTCGATCTACTAGACATGTTCCCCTTATTCCATTATTATCATTATTATTTTTTTTCCCCCTATACTCTTAGCCTTAGTAGACCCTAGGACTAGTTCTAGGCGCCTCCCTAATTTCCCATCCCTGACCCTAACCGCACCCAGGCAGTGCTAGTTTCCTTTCCCTCTCCATATATGGAGTGTCCTCCTTAACCTCTCAGGTATGGTCTAAAATGGGACTAGGTCTCTCTGAATCCCAAACCTTACCTTAGCCGCAAGCAGAAGCCCTTGCCCTCCTGGAGGTAGTCCTCCGCCTCCCCTCATGACATAGAGACCCTGCCCATATCCGTGTGCTGGCGTGCTCCTCGGAGGGGCGCCGCGTGCCTACGGCACGCTTCAGATTAGTTAGGAACTGTCCTTAGTCATTATCCCTTCTATCCCATAGACAAACACCCATTCATCCTTACTCAGGCACACTTTAGATTATTTAGGTCTAGTGTTTATGCCCCTGTTATAGCCTGGCTGCCACACTGGTTTCCTGTCCCTGACCCTAACCGCACCCAGGAAGTGCTAGTTTCCTTTCCCTCTCCATATATGGAGTGTCCTCCGCCTCCCCTCATGACATAGAGACCCTGCCCATATCCGTTTGCTGGCATGCTCCTCGGAGTGTAGCCGCGTGCCTGCGGCACGCTCCAGATTATTTAAGAACTGTCCTTAGTTATTATCCCTTCTATCCCATAGACAAACACCCATTCATCCTTACTCAGGCACACTCTAGATTATGGAAGTCTAGTGTTTATGCCCCTGTTATAGCCTGGCCGTCACACTAATTTCCTATCCCTGACCCTAACCGCACCTAGGAAGTGCCAGTTTTCCTTCCCTCTCCATATATGGAGTGTCCTCCTTAACCTCTCGTAGGTTTGGTCCAAAATGGGACTAGGTCTCTCTGAATCCCAACCTGACCTTAACCGCAAGCAGAAGCACTTGCCCTCCTGGAGATAGTCCTACTGCCTTCCCTCATGTCACAGAGACCCTGCCCATATCCGTTTGCTGGCATGCTCCTCGGAGTGTAGCCGCGTGCCTGCGGCACGCCTCAGATTATTTAAGAACTGTCCTTAGACCAGTGGCCGTTTCCGCCTGTCACCTTGTAGTACCAACTCTCCGTTATTATTATCTTCTCTATCCCATAGACAAACACCTATTCATCCTTACTCACCTGCTGTGCCCTTGTGATGTTCACCCTGTTTCCTTCCCATATGACCTCCCTGTTTTCACTATCTATCTCGCCTTAAGGCTCCCCTCCTTGCCAAAAAAGCTCCCATAATATGCCTGATTGAATTACGGAAAACACACCCAGAGTTGAGGCGTCTCTCTGGGTGGGCAAAGCTCGATTAATATGGGTTAGGGTGTCTAGATTCTAATGGCCAGAAACATCCGTATTCCCATTCGAGCAGAATCTACTGACGATGTTTTCTGAAATTGACAACTTATTTGACCTTATAAACGTCTGGAGACTCTATCCCCGTGGTCCTATTTTTAATAAAAGTTAGATTTCCCTTCCTCATGATAGCCCAACCCTTACTTCCACGGACATAGAGCTGGCCAGTTCTTCAATTTATTACACTCTCTCAGGATATCCTGCCGCTTTGGAAACTATCTTTCTTGTAGTATTAATAATTACCTCTCTCTCCTACCTACCTTCCATTAGTGAACTAGTTGTGAATGCTACACCTTGTATTTAGACTCCTCAATGGACAAGTGGCTTACACTATGGCATTATGACTCCTTAATAACACAATATTTTGCACCTTGTATCTTGCTCTCCAGACTGGAATAACTCACTCAATCATCACACTGCCTCCTGTTTGGACCAGGTGTATTTATATCCTGAACCAAACCATAACGGTAAGCAAGAGTCCCCTCATTTCCCTCTTATATATGGGAAATTATCACTGCTCCCCCTTACGTTCAATCATCCCACTGCCGTCTATTTGAATTAGGTGTAATTAATCCTAAACCAAACTATAACAGTAAGCAAATATCTGTGATGTCCCACCTGGATGATATAGATCTCATATCTGTTGCGGATGTAAGGCTTTCACCTCTCTAGTATATTCCTATCCTTAGGGTATCCTTCACACTCCCTGATTGGTACAAATAAGTGATCGCCTAGTTCTCCTTTCCTTTTAACATGATGTATGGAACGATGTCTTAGCCCAGATACCCTGGGTAAATGTAGATTTCATTTTATTCCATGTGTAAGTCACGTGCTTACCATCTTTATTCTACTTCCCTGACATAAGAATGTCCCCCTGTCCCCCTGTCCTGCCGCCGTTGTTCTCCCTGTCTTTTCAGACAAGAATTGTCCATGATGGCTGACCAAAGTCACTCACCATGGGACCGGCGCCAATCTCCAGAGTGGGACCGTTCACCACATCGGGATGAGCAATATGGCCCTCATAGTCGGTGTCCACAAGCCAGGCCTCTGGGCCGCCGGCGGAGTCGTGATAGATATGGAGAGGATAGTCTCTCATGGGGGCACTCTCAAGACCATAGGTCTCCTGGCCCCTACTCGCCATCACAACACTGGTTTAACGTCCCCCCTATGGCCCTCCCTGGGACCACCCACATCCCGCCCTTATTACCTGTTGGCACACGTAGGAAGGAACGTTCTGCTGCTCACAGATCCCGACCTACTAAAATCAAACCAGTGCCGTTGAAATCCTCCTTCCACCCACTCCCACCAGTAGCCCTTAAGTATGTGGAACTTTATATTGACCCTGACCATGGGACTTTAGGAAGCGCAGACCCAGCCACCCTAGTTTCCCAACCAATACCGACGTCAGCCCCCATAGCCGCCTTGATTTCCCCAGATGAGATAGGTCAGACTGAGATTTCTACTATTACACTAGCCAACTTAATCTCCATATACCATCACCACGAAGATGTGACCAGGTTCACTAATAAGGGTATCCCGCCGGTAGGTTATGATAGCAAGATATTGGAACTGTCTGAATACTTTCTACCACCAGCAGCATCCACCTCAACTGTCAAGGAGATCAGTGTCGCGTCTGACATCTTGATTTGGTCCTTTTACTCGATCCTAGATTCTCACTACCGGGACAAAATTATTTCCCTTATTTCACTCCTTGAGGATGAGCCAAGCAGGGACCCGTCCAATGCCTGGGATACAGCTTGTAATATAGCCCAACTCAGTGTTAAAGACGTACTGAGGCCTCCTATCCTTTCCTCGATTAGAGATAAACTAGCAGAGTCGTTTTTGTCCTTACTGGCCCCAGAACAGAAGCAGGTTTCCCCTTTACTATCACCCCCCCTGGCCGACCTCTCTGATTTGGGTTCTATGGATTCTCCAGACCCAGATGTCCCGGAACCCCCTTGGTTCACTGAAATAGAATCATTATTTCTCCATTCCCCCATCCTTTCCTCCCCCGAGGATCTTAGGACTCCTCCGCCCTTAGTCTCATCAGACTCGGACCAAACCTGGGTAGACTCTCCATCTAAATCCCCGTCCCCAGATAGTAAAATGGATCTTTCTCAAGGTCAGGCCATGTCTAAGGCCTTTATGATGCAACTAGATCCCTCAAAATATCCACCGGGCACCTCTATTCCCCTAGATGACGATGAGGACCTAGAGGTCGTACCTAAACCTTCCTCCCTATTAGACTCTCATCCCCCTTGGGACGGATCCAAACGTAGAATACATTATGAAGATAGAAACTTTAAAGAGCGTTGGTCTCTGGAGCCCTCACGGCCTACCCTTTTATTGGGTGATGGGAACTTGATATGGCTCCCCCTGGTCTTGGATAATAGAATTCAGGTTGACGCATACCCACAGGCCTCCATTATCCACGCCCTGAATATCATCTCCAAATTGCCTCTTGTGTATCCAGAGGTTAAACAAGTGGTTTTGTCCTTTGGGTTAAACGATAGGGAGGACTTAGTCTACCAGACCTTTGAGGCTAATGTCCTCCGATTAAAGACCGTAGCTATGGCAAAATTTCCCGAAGCTAGGGTCCTTTTCCCTCTCATCACACACGCTCCGGAACTCCCCTTGGATGAACATGACAACATACGTTCAATTAATAAATGTTTTAGCCAACATTCTCATCTTCCAGCCCTTCCAACGTGCGCCTTCAATTCTCAAGTTGATCATCTCCACTGGTCTCCCACCATAGGCGAGAAGACTTGGGCCCTCTGGAACTCCCACTTGACCTAGTAAGATACCGCTCTGTTTTCTTCCCCTTGACCTCATATTTTGCATTAGTCCCTTCTCTGCTTAAAATTAATTATAAATGATTTTAGATTACTTACCTTACATCACTGGATCAGTCGGATCCCTGCCTCCTCAGGCGCTCTGTCAAACCTTAGTTGTTCCTAGTCCCTCGGCCTTCCCTTACCCGGCCACACCGTATATTAAATAAATATCATCATTATGATCATTATATACGTCATATTCAGCCTCTTCAGGCTTATCCCTTGACCCCCAGTAACTTCCACAATTACTTCATAATCACCTCACATCAGCCCTATATGGACCTTAGTAAATGGTCTTGTCAGACCAACTCTCCCTCATCGGTCCTTTTCGTCCCAGTGGGTGCACGATCTGGCTGGCCATGTCAAGGAGTAAACTCAACTAAGGAAGATCGGATGTGACCTTTGGGGAATTTACACACCCACATGTCTGGCCATTTCTGCCTCTCCACCTCCCTTAGAAAATTGTGGAGAATAAATCCCACATTATTCCTCTATGTCACTTAGGACCTGCTAGTGGGGTTGGCCAGTAAACAGGATGCATAGCACAGTGCCCTTACCCTATTCCCAATAGATCCTTGGCCTTGCCTTGTCTCTGGGTTGACCTAAGCGAGATCCGGGCCTGGATCGCTCGTCCCCGGTTCTCTATAGGGTGTCTCTTTGTCACAACCTAACCCGCGAAAGGCTGGCATCTTGTTGAGAGCCAACCTCTTGTATCCCCCTTGCCTTATGCTTGATCCCAGATCCCTTACTGTAGACTATACATGTCACATACATTAGCTGAACCCCCTTGGATAAACAGACGTGCAAAACTCCGCCGCGACCAGGAGGGGTCACCGTAGGGTGGCCTTGCTATTGCCATCATTTATTTATATTTCCCTAATTTTGTTCCCATTATTTTCCCACAGTCCTGCGGGTTCGCTTCCCCCATTGGCACTGTTCAGTTAGTCCTACTCTACAACCAGGATAGACACGTTATTATTCCCCATTCTCCACTAATTAGACCATTCTTACCATGGTGAATTATTATGGATGTTATAGTAGGCCATGCGTCTTCCCCATGCTAGGTGATGATGCAAAAAATGTCTTTTCCCCAACTCCCTCTTGTGTCATAAGGCCCCTAATGACCGGAAGGCTCCCCACGCATACGTAACACATGGCGGATCTGCCAGCCCCAGGACCTGGGCGCCTACCTGAAACGGCTCCACGCCATACTGGAATGGCCTGGGACCCCATGCACTTTATTTCCCTAGTTTGGCCCAAAATCGTCCTCTTCAGATGCGACGGACCTATCAGCGTGATGGGCTTTGAGTTTAGAGACTTCCTGACACGAGACCAGCTGGACCTCTTCCTGGAACCCATGCCACATAGCCAACCAGTGCCCATGCCGCCTAGCGAACCACGACGTTCTGAGAGACTGAAGGAGAAACACGTCAGCCCCTGGTGCCGCCCTGTAGAAGAATAGTTGTTCCCCTCCTGAAAAAGGGTTGCACCTTTGTGTCATGTCATCCATTTTGACTGTGTTGTTACAACAGGTATAGGCCCTTATCACCGTTAATCAAATAGTATCGATTGGAGTGTGTGCCTTTTATGCCAACGAGCGGATGCCCTGACCACTATTGGACAAATGGTGTTTATCACCCTCACATACGGAGATGAGAAGAATGTGCCCCAACATCATTATGATGTTTTATCTCTCACATAATGTGAGGTTTTTTATACTTTTCCGCCCAGGAGAGGCCACCATTATTTTTATTTACCTATTTAGGTTTAGGTATTTTCCTTACCTTAAAACTCCGGGAAGAGAATATACCCCGGTAAACCGCCTTACTTAGTGCGGTCTAGAGTGTGTGCCTTATATGGCAACGAGCGGATGCCCGGACCACTATTTGACAAATGGTGCTTATCACCCTTACATACGGAGATGAGAAGAATGTGTACCTTACGTTTCAATGGTTATATACCCTGACCACGCTCCACGTGGCAGGCGTTGTTTTATTATTTATGTTGCCTCCATTATCGTTATTTCTATACTATAACAAGGTCATACCTCCTTTATTACCTCGCCAGAAAGGCCTTTCATATTAGCCTCAGGAAGTTTCGTTTCCTGACTCATTACCCCTGGCTGTTTGGAGCGTTTAGACACACTCATATACTGTTGTCTTCCCATGTTGCCTTGGCTCCCTGTGTGACGTGTGTGTTTTTTCCCCCTTATATATATATATATATATATTTAACTACATAAAAACGGCTTTGCCTTTGACCCATACCCTGGACTCCTTCATTCATTCCAACCTCTCCTAGATTCGTTTCTGCATGCATGAGATCTAGACATGAGTGCCTCTGGACTGTAAGAGATAACCAAGAACAGTTATGATTGTTAAATACCAGAAATTAGTTTATGCTGTCACTAGGGGGTGGCCACTAGGATTGCTGTGACGGCCCTGTGCACGTGCCTCAGAAGAGCAGAACAAGAAAGTCCCTTGGACTTCCTGTCCCAGTTATTTCATATATTCTCAGTGCAACCTTTTTATTCATAGTTCCTTCCTCTTGACATCCCAGTCCCTTATTTCATCCTCATACATGGGTTATAATATGTATCTGACTGTCCTTACACTGTGGGGACTTAGGTCTCCCTTCTACTTGTTTTAATTAATGGTTTAGTGTCAGAATCCTCCGGGTTTTCCATGCTATTGCAGGGGTGGCCACTAGGGCACACCTCGGCGCGGACGTCCCTGGAAGCCATTCTCCTGTCCCTGGATTCGTGGTAAGTGGTGCTGCTCCAGTCCTCTCCCCTTCCATCCGTCTACTATTGTGTGTTGGTGGTTCTTTGCTAATATCTATGGCCCTGGGTCATTAGACATCAACTAGGTGTGTCTATTCAAGCGATATGTGTTGCCTGTTATCATTGTAAAAGTTCGTTTTTCACCCCTTCACCCAGCAAAGTGGCTGGCTTAGCTAATGGCTAATGGTAGGTTAGCCTACTGTCCATCGCGTCGTGTGTCCTGACAGCACGTGTGTTTCCATCATTGACTTGGTCCATGCCCTGGTTCTAATGCTCTTAATTAGGTCTCCCCATTAGACCCCTTGTATTTACTTTTCATTGTCCTTAAATATAATTCCTTTTGAGAGGGTCTCCTCCATGAGACTGGGGTCCCTACCTAGCTTTCAAAATGGAGGATTCACCCTCCTCCAGATCACCTGTTAGACAATCTACAAACGTTCTTGCCCTTGCATTTCCATTACAATAGCTGTGGAAAAAGCTTCATTGGCCCTAAAGCCTTGGTTGGATTATCTAAATAAAGCTCTTTGGGAGATACCCCTTTCTGGGTTTCACCGGGTAGAGTTTTTGGCATTATTAGGGCCATCATTCAATCATTTTGACCTTCCTACTATTTCTGTGCTGCATCCATTAGGCCCTTCATCATCACCTCATTATTATTATCATTATTATTATATTATTATTATTCTCATTGTCATTATCATTATTATTTTCCCTCTCCCCCATGACCGGACGGTCAAAAACCTACCATTGTAATATATAATGTACAGTGTATGGCTTATATATATTATATTCGGACTAGGGTTGGTACTTGTCTTAGCTCCTGCCTGGCATTCCCGTGCCCCATGCGGCTGCACACAGGGGGTTGCCCGTCTTGTCTCATCTCAATTCCTTAAGCTGCCTTTACTTGTCGACCCTCCCTAAGGGCGCGTTACCTGACAGTAGCTGGTCATCCACCCCTCCTCTGACCCGCCCTCTGGTCCAGACCTGCAGGTTTCCCGCGCCACCACATTGTTTGATCGATTCGCGCTCCAGAGGTGAGTTCACGAGGTCAAAGTGTTGTGACCTTCGGTCGATCTACTAGACATGTTCCCCTTATTCCATTATTATCATTATTATTTTTTTTCCCCCTATACTCTTAGCCTTAGTAGACCCTAGGACTAGTTCTAGGCGCCTCCCTAATTTCCCATCCCTGACCCTAACCGCACCCAGGCAGTGCTAGTTTCCTTTCCCTCTCCATATATGGAGTGTCCTCCTTAACCTCTCAGGTATGGTCTAAAATGGGACTAGGTCTCTCTGAATCCCAAACCTTACCTTAGCCGCAAGCAGAAGCCCTTGCCCTCCTGGAGGTAGTCCTCCGCCTCCCCTCATGACATAGAGACCCTGCCCATATCCGTGTGCTGGTGTGCTCCTCGGAGGGGCGCCGCGTGCCTACGGCACGCTTCAGATTAGTTAGGAACTGTCCTTAGTCATTATCCCTTCTATCCCATAGACAAACACCCATTCATCCTTACTCAGGCACACTTTAGATTATTTAGGTCTAGTGTTTATGCCCCTGTTATAGCCTGGCTGCCACACTGGTTTCCTGTCCCTGACCCTAACCGCACCCAGGAAGTGCTAGTTTCCTTTCCCTCTCCATATATGGAGTGTCCTCCGCCTCCCCTCATGACATAGAGACCCTGCCCATATCCGTTTGCTGGCATGCTCCTCGGAGTGTAGCCGCGTGCCTGCGGCACGCTCCAGATTATTTAAGAACTGTCCTTAGTTATTATCCCTTCTATCCCATAGACAAACACCCATTCATCCTTACTCAGGCACACTCTAGATTATGGAAGTCTAGTGTTTATGCCCCTGTTATAGCCTGGCCGTCACACTAATTTCCTATCCCTGACCCTAACCGCACCTAGGAAGTGCCAGTTTTCCTTCCCTCTCCATATATGGAGTGTCCTCCTTAACCTCTCGTAGGTTTGGTCCAAAATGGGACTAGGTCTCTCTGAATCCCAACCTGACCTTAACCGCAAGCAGAAGCACTTGCCCTCCTGGAGATAGTCCTACTGCCTTCCCTCATGTCACAGAGACCCTGCCCATATCCGTTTGCTGGCATGCTCCTCGGAGTGTAGCCGCGTGCCTGCGGCACGCCTCAGATTATTTAAGAACTGTCCTTAGACCAGTGGCCGTTTCCGCCTGTCACCTTGTAGTACCAACTCTCCGTTATTATTATCTTCTCTATCCCATAGACAAACACCTATTCATCCTTACTCACCTGCTGTGCCCTTGTGATGTTCACCCTGTTTCCTTCCCATATGACCTCCCTGTTTTCACTATCTATCTCGCCTTAAGGCTCCCCTCCTTGCCAAAAAAGCTCCCATAATATGCCTGATTGAATTACGGAAAACACACCCAGAGTTGAGGCGTCTCTCTGGGTGGGCAAAGCTCGATTAATATGGGTTAGGGTGTCTAGATTCTAATGGCCAGAAACATCCGTATTCCCATTCGAGCAGAATCTACTGACGATGTTTTCTGAAATTGACAACTTATTTGACCTTATAAACGTCTGGAGACTCTATCCCCGTGGTCCTATTTTTAATAAAAGTTAGATTTCCCTTCCTCATGATAGCCCAACCCTTACTTCCACGGACATAGAGCTGGCCAGTTCTTCAATTTATTACACTCTCTCAGGATATCCTGCCGCTTTGGAAACTATCTTTCTTGTAGTATTAATAATTACCTCTCTCTCCTACCTACCTTCCATTAGTGAACTAGTTGTGAATGCTACACCTTGTATTTAGACTCCTCAATGGACAAGTGGCTTACACTATGGCATTATGACTCCTTAATAACACAATATTTTGCACCTTGTATCTTGCTCTCCAGACTGGAATAACTCACTCAATCATCACACTGCCTCCTGTTTGGACCAGGTGTATTTATATCCTGAACCAAACCATAACGGTAAGCAAGAGTCCCCTCATTTCCCTCTTATATATGGGAAATTATCACTGCTCCCCCTTACGTTCAATCATCCCACTGCCGTCTATTTGAATTAGGTGTAATTAATCCTAAACCAAACTATAACAGTAAGCAAATATCTGTGATGTCCCACCTGGATGATATAGATCTCATATCTGTTGCGGATGTAAGGCTTTCACCTCTCTAGTATATTCCTATCCTTAGGGTATCCTTCACACTCCCTGATTGGTACAAATAAGTGATCGCCTAGTTCTCCTTTCCTTTTAACATGATGTATGGAACGATGTCTTAGCCCAGATACCCTGGGTAAATGTAGATTTCATTTTATTCCATGTGTAAGTCACGTGCTTACCATCTTTATTCTACTTCCCTGACATAAGAATGTCCCCCTGTCCCCCTGTCCTGCCGCCGTTGTTCTCCCTGTCTTTTCAGACAAGAATTGTCCATCATGGCTGACCAAAGTCACTCACCATGGGACCGGCGCCAATCTCCAGAGTGGGACCGTTCACCACATCGGGATGAGCAATATGGCCCTCATAGTCGGTGTCCACAAGCCAGGCCTCTGGGCCGCCGGCGGAGTCGTGATAGATATGGAGAGGATAGTCTCTCATGGGGGCACTCTCAAGACCATAGGTCTCCTGGCCCCTACTCGCCATCACAACACTGGTTTAACGTCCCCCCTATGGCCCTCCCTGGGACCACCCACATCCCGCCCTTATTACCTGTTGGCACACGTAGGAAGGAACGTTCTGCTGCTCACAGATCCCGACCTACTAAAATCAAACCAGTGCCGTTGAAATCCTCCTTCCACCCACTCCCACCAGTAGCCCTTAAGTATGTGGAACTTTATATTGACCCTGACCATGGGACTTTAGGAAGCGCAGACCCAGCCACCCTAGTTTCCCAACCAATACCGACGTCAGCCCCCATAGCCGCCTTGATTTCCCCAGATGAGATAGGTCAGACTGAGATTTCTACTATTACACTAGCCAACTTAATCTCCATATACCATCACCACGAAGATGTGACCAGGTTCACTAATAAGGGTATCCCGCCGGTAGGTTATGATAGCAAGATATTGGAACTGTCTGAATACTTTTTACCACCAGCAGCATCCACCTCAACTGTCAAGGAGATCAGTGTCGCGTCTGACATCTTGATTTGGTCCTTTTACTCGATCCTAGATTCTCACTACCGGGACAAAATTATTTCCCTTATTTCACTCCTTGAGGATGAGCCAAGCAGGGACCCGTCCAATGCCTGGGATACAGCTTGTAATATAGCCCAACTCAGTGTTAAAGACGTACTGAGGCCTCCTATCCTTTCCTCGATTAGAGATAAACTAGCAGAGTCATTTTTGTCCTTACTGGCCCCAGAACAGAAGCAGGTTTCCCCTTTACTATCACCCCCCCTGGCCGACCTCTCTGATTTGGGTTCTATGGATTCTCCAGACCCAGATGTCCCGGAACCCCCTTGGTTCACTGAAATAGAATCATTATTTCTCCATTCCCCCATCCTTTCCTCCCCCGAGGATCTTAGGACTCCTCCGCCCTTAGTCTCATCAGACTCGGACCAAACCTGGGTAGACTCTCCATCTAAATCCCCGTCCCCAGATAGTAAAATGGATCTTTCTCAAGGTCAGGCCATGTCTAAGGCCTTTATGATGCAACTAGATCCCTCAAAATATCCACCGGGCACCTCTATTCCCCTAGATGACGATGAGGACCTAGAGGTCGTACCTAAACCTTCCTCCCTATTAGACTCTCATCCCCCTTGGGACGGATCCAAACGTAGAATACATTATGAAGATAGAAACTTTAAAGAGCGTTGGTCTCTGGAGCCCTCACGGCCTACCCTTTTATTGGGTGATGGGAACTTGATATGGCTCCCCCTGGTCTTGGATAATAGAATTCAGGTTGACGCATACCCACAGGCCTCCATTATCCACGCCCTGAATATCATCTCCAAATTGCCTCTTGTTTATCCAGAGGTTAAACAAGTGGTTTTGTCCTTTGGGTTAAACGATAGGGAGGACTTAGTCTACCAGACCTTTGAGGCTAATGTCCTCCGATTAAAGACCGTAGCTATGGCAAAATTTCCCGAAGCTAGGGTCCTTTTCCCTCTCATCACACACGCTCCGGAACTCCCCTTGGATGAACATGACAACATACGTTCAATTAATAAATGTTTTAGCCAACATTCTCATCTTCCAGCCCTTCCAACGTGCGCCTTCAATTCTCAAGTTGATCATCTCCACTGGTCTCCCACCATAGGCGAGAAGACTTGGGCCCTCTGGAACTCCCACTTGACCTAGTAATATACCGCTCTGTTTTCTTCCCCTTGACCTCATACTTTGCATTAGTCCCTTCTCTGCTTAAAATTAATTATAAATGATTTTAGATTACTTACCTTACATCACTGGATCAGTCGGATCCCTGCCTCCTCAGGCGCTCTGTCAAACCTTAGTTGTTCCTAGTCCCTCGGCCTTCCCTTACCCGGCCACACCGTATATTAAATAAATATCATCATTATGATCATTATATACGTCATATTCAGCCTCTTCAGGCTTATCCCTTGACCCCCAGTAACTTCCACAATTACTTCATAATCACCTCACATCAGCCCTATATGGACCTTAGTAAATGGTCTTGTCAGACCAACTCTCCCTCATCGGTCCTTTTCGTCCCAGTGGGTGCACGATCTGGCTGGCCATGTCAAGGAGTAAACTCAACTAAGGAAGATCGGATGTGACCTTTGGGGAATTTACACACCCACATGTCTGGCCATTTCTGCCTCTCCACCTCCCTTAGAAAATTGTGGAGAATAAATCCCACATTATTCCTCTATGTCACTTAGGACCTGCTAGTGGGGTTGGCCAGTAAACAGGATGCATAGCACAGTGCCCTTACCCTATTCCCAATAGATCCTTGGCCTTGCCTTGTCTCTGGGTTGACCTAAGCGAGATCCGGGCCTGGATCGCTCGTCCCCGGTTCTCTATAGGGTGTCTCTTTGTCACAACCTAACCCGCGAAAGGCTGGCATCTTGTTGAGAGCCAACCTCTTGTATCCCCCTTGCCTTATGCTTGATCCCAGATCCCTTACTGTAGACTATACATGTCACATACATTAGCTGAACCCCCTTGGATAAACAGACGTGCAAAACTCCACCGCGACCAGGAGGGGTCACCGTAGGGTGGCCTTGCTATTGCCATCATTTATTTATTTATATTTCCCTAATTTTGTTCCCATTATTTTCCCACAGTCCTGCGGGTTCGCTTCCCCCATTGGCACTGTTCAGTTAGTCCTACTCTACAACCAGGATAGACACGTTATTATTCCCCATTCTCCACTAATTAGACCATTCTTACCATGGTGAATTATTATGGATGTTATAGTAGGCCATGCGTCTTCCCCATGCTAGGTGATGATGCAAAAAATGTCTTTTCCCCAACTCCCTCTTGTGTCATAAGGCCCCTAATGACCGGAAGGCTCCCCACGCATACGTAACACATGGCGGATCTGCCAGCCCCAGGACCTGGGCGCCTACCTGAAACGGCTCCACGCCATACTGGAATGGCCTGGGACCCCATGCACTTTATTTCCCTAGTTTGGCCCAAAATCGTCCTCTTCAGATGCGACGGACCTATCAGCGTGATGGGCTTTGAGTTTAGAGACTTCCTGACACGAGACCAGCTGGACCTCTTCCTGGAACCCATGCCACATAGCCAACCAGTGCCCATGCCGCCTAGCGAACCACGACGTTCTGAGAGACTGAAGGAGAAACACGTCAGCCCCTGGTGCCGCCCTGTAGAAGAATAGTTGTTCCCCTCCTGAAAAAGGGTTGCACCTTTGTGTCATGTCATCCATTTTGACTGTGTTGTTACAACAGGTATAGGCCCTTATCACCGTTAATCAAATAGTATCGATTGGAGTGTGTGCCTTTTATGCCAACGAGCGGATGCCCTGACCACTATTGGACAAATGGTGTTTATCACCCTCACATACGGAGATGAGAAGAATGTGCCCCAACATCATAATGATGTTTTATCTCTCACATAATGTGAGTTTGTTTATACTTCTCCGCCCAGGAGAGGCCACCATTATTATTATTTTTATTTACCTATTTAGGTTTAGGTATTTTCCTTACCTTAAAAACTCCGGGAAGAGAATATACCCCGGTAAACCGCCTTACTTAGTGCGGTCTAGAGTGTGTGCCTTATATGGCAACGAGCGGATGCCCGGACCACTATTTGACAAATGGTGCTTATCACCCTTACATACGGAGATGAGAAGAATGTGTACCTTACGTTTCAATGGTTATATACCCTGACCACGCTCCACGTGGCAGGCGTTGTTTTATTATTTATGTTGCCTCCATTATCGTTATTTCTATACTATAACAAGGTCATACCTCCTTTATTACCTCGCCAGAAAGGCCTTTCATATTAGCCTCAGGAAGTTTCGTTTCCTGACTCATTACCCCTGGCTGTTTGGAGCGTTTAGACACACTCATATACTGTTGTCTTCCCATGTTGCCTTGGCTCCCTGTGTGACGTGTGTGTTTTTTCCCCCTTATATATATATATATATATATATTTAACTACATAAAAACGGCTTTGCCTTTGACCCATACCCTGGACTCCTTCATTCATTCCAACCTCTCCTAGATTCGTTTCTGCATGCATGAGATCTAGACATGAGTGCCTCTGGACTGTAAGAGATAACCAAGAACAGTTATGATTGTTAAATACCACAAATTAGTTTATGCTGTCACTAGGGGGTGGCCACTAGGATTGCTGTGACGGCCCTGTGCACGTGCCCCAGAAGAGCAGAACAAGAAAGTCCCTTGGACTTCCTGTCCCAGTTATTTCATATATTCTCAGTGCAACCTTTTTATTCATAGTTCCTTCCTCTTGACATCCCAGTCCCTTATTTCATCCTCATACATGGGTTATAATATGTATCTGACTGTCCTTACACTGTGGGGACTTAGGTCTCCCTTCTACTTGTTTTAATTAATGGTTTAGTGTCAGAATCCTCCGGGTTTTCCATGCTATTGCAGGGGTGGCCACTAGGGCACACCTCGGCGCGGACGTCCCTGGAAGCCATTCTCCTGTCCCTGGATTCGTGGTAAGTGGTGCTGCTCCAGTCCTCTCCCCTTCCATCCGTCTACTATTGTGTGTTGGTGGTTCCTTGCTAATATCTATGGCCCTGGGTCATTAGACATCAACTAGGTGTGTCTATTCAAGTGATATGTGTTGCCTGTTATCATTGTAAAAGTTCGTTTTTCACCCCTTCACCCAGCAAAGTGGCTGGCTTAGCTAATGGCTAATGGTAGGTTAGCCTACTGTCCATCGCGTCGTGTGTCCTGACAGCACGTGTGTTTCCATTATTGACTTGGTCCATGCCCTGGTTCTAATGCTCTTACTTAGGTCTCCCCATTAGACCCCTTGTATCTACTTTTCATTGTCCTTAAATATAATTCCTTTTGAGAGGGTCTCTTCCATAAGACTGGGGTCCCTACCTAGCTTTCAAAATGGAGGATTCACCCTCCTCCAGATCACCTGTTAGACAACCTACAAACGTTCTTGCCCTTGCATTTCCATTACAATAGCTGTGGAAAAAGCTTCACTGGCCCTATAGCCTTGGTTGCATTATTTAAATAAAGCTCTTTTGGAGATACCCCTTTCTGGGTTTCACCGGGTAGAGTTTTTGGCATTATTAGGGCCATCTTCCATCATTTTGACCTTCCTACTATTTCTGTGCTGCATCCATTAGGCCCTTCATCATCACCTCATTATTATTATCATTATTATTATATTATTATTATTCTCATTGTCATTATTATTATTTTCCCTCTCCCCCATGACCGGACGGTCAAAAACCTACCATTGTAATATATAATGTACAGTGTATGGCTTATATATATTATATTCGGACTAGGGTTGGTACTTGTCTTAGCTCCTGCCTGGCATTCCCGTGCCCCATGCGGCTGCACACAGGGGGTTGCCCGTGTTGTCTCATCTCAATTCCTTAAGCTGCCTTTACTTGTCGACCCTCCCTAAGGGCGCGTTACCTGACAGTAGCTGGTCATCCACCCCTCCTCTGACCCGCCCTCTGGTCCAGACCTGCAGGTTTCCCGCGCCACCAAATTGTTTGATCGATTCGCGCTCCAGAGGTGAGTTCACGAGGTCAAAGTGTTGTGACCTACGGTCGATCTACTAGACATGTTCCCCTCATTCCATTATTATCATTATTATTATTATTATTATTATTATTTTGCCCTCCGGGAGGTAGTCCTCCGCCTCCCCTCATGTCATAGAGACCCTGCCCATATCCGTTTGCTGGCGTGCTCCTCGGAGTGTAGCCGCGTGCCTGCGGCACGCTCCAGATTATTTAAGAACTGTCCTTAGTCATTATCCCTTCTATCCCATAGACAAACACCCATTCATCCTTACTCAGGCACACTTTAGATTATTTAAGTCTAGTGTTTATGCCCCTGTTATAGCCTGACTGCCACACTCATTTCCTATCCCTGACCCTAACCGCACCCAGGAAGTGCCAGTTTTCCTTCCCTCTCCATATATGGAGTGTCCTCCTAACCGCAAGCAGAAGCACTTGCCCTCCTGGAGATAGTCCTACTGCCTCCCCTCATGTCATAGAGACCCTGCCCATATCCGTTTGCTGGCATGCTCCTCGGAGTGTAGCCGCGTGCCTGCGGCACGCTCCAGATTATTTAAGAACTGTCCTTAGTTATTATCCCTTCTATCCCATAGACAAACACCCATTCATCCTTACTCAGGCACACTTTAGATTATGTAAGTCTAGTGCTTATGCCCCTGTTATAGCCTGGCCGTCACACTAATTTCCTATCCCTGACCCTAACCGCACCCAGGAAGTGCCAGTTTTCCTTCCCTCTCCATATATGGAGTGTCCTCCTTAACCTCTCGTAGGTTTGGTCCAAAATGGGACTAGGTCTCTCTGAATCCCAACCTGACCTTAACCGCAAGCAGAAGCACTTGCCCTCCTGGAGATAGTCCTACTGCCTTCCCTCATGTCACAGAGACCCTGCCCATATCCGTTTGCTGGCATGCTCCTCGGAGTGTAGCCGCGTGCCTGCGGCACGCCTCAGATTATTTAAGAACTGTCCTTAGACCAGTGGCCGTTTCCGCCTGTCACCTTGTAGTACCAACTCTCCGTTATTATTATCTTCTCTATCCCATAGACAAACACCTATTCATCCTTACTCACCTGCTGTGCCCTTGTGATGTTCACCCTGTTTCCTTCCCATATGACCTCCCTGTTTTCACTATCTATCTCGCCTTAAGGCTCCCCTCCTTGCCAAAAAAGCTCCCATAATATGCCTGATTGAATTACGGAAAACACACCCAGAGTTGAGGCGTCTCTCTGGGTGGGCAAAGCTCGATTAATATGGGTTAGGGTGTCTAGATTCTAATGGCCAGAAACATCCGTATTCCCATTCGAGCAGAATCTACTGACGATGTTTTCTGAAATTGACAACTTATTTGACCTTATAAACGTCTGGAGACTCTATCCCCGTGGTCCTATTTTTAATAAAAGTTAGATTTCCCTTCCTCATGATAGCCCAACCCTTACTTCCACGGACATAGAGCTGGCCAGTTCTTCAATTTATTACACTCTCTCAGGATATCCTGCCGCTTTGGAAACTATCTTTCTTGTAGTATTAATAAATACCTCTCTCTCCTACCTACCTTCCATTAGTGAACTAGTTGTGAATGCTACACCTTGTATTTAGACTCCTCAATGGACAAGTGGCTTACACTATGGCATTATGACTCCTTAATAACACAATATTTTGCACCTTGTATCTTGCTCTCCAGAATGGAATAACTCACTCAATCATCACACTGCCTCCTGTTTGGACCAGGTGTATTTATATCCTGAACCAAACCATAACGGTAAGCAAGAGTCCCCTCATTTCCCTCTTATATATGGGAAATTATCACTGCTCCCCCTTACGTTCAATCATCCCACTGCCGTCTATTTGAATTAGGTGTAATTAATCCTAAACCAAACTATAACAGTAAGCAAATATCTGTGATGTCCCACCTGGATGATATAGATCTCATATCTGTTGCGGATGTAAGGCTTTCACCTCTCTAGTATATTCCTATCCTTAGGGTATCCTTCACACTCCCTGATTGGTACAAATAAGTGATCGCCTAGTTCTCCTTTCCTTTTAACATGATGTATGGAACGATGTCTTAGCCCAGATACCCTGGGTAAATGTAGATTTCATTTTATTCCATGTGTAAGTCACGTGCTTACCATCTTTATTCTACTTCCCTGACATAAGAATGTCCCCCTGTCCCCCTGTCCTGCCGCCGTTGTTCTCCCTGTCTTTTCAGACAAGAATTGTCCATCATGGCTGACCAAAGTCACTCACCATGGGGCCGGCGCCAATCTCCAGAGTGGGACCGTTCACCACATCGGGATGAGCAATATGGCCCTCATAGTCGGTGTCCACAAGCCAGGCCTCTGGGCCGCCGGCGGAGTCGTGATAGATATGGAGAGGATAGTCTCTCATGGGGGCACTCTCAAGACCATAGGTCTCCTGGCCCCTACTCGCCATCACAACACTGGTTTAACGTCCCCCCTATGGCCCTCCCTGGGACCACCCACATCCCGCCCTTATTACCTGTTGGCACACGTAGGAAGGAACGTTCTGCTGCTCACAGATCCCGACCTACTAAAATCAAACCAGTGCCGTTGAAATCCTCCTTCCACCCACTCCCACCAGTAGCCCTTAAGTATGTGGAACTTTATATTGACCCTGACCATGGGACTTTAGGAAGCGCAGACCCAGCCACCCTAGTTTCCCAACCAATACCGACGTCAGCCCCCATAGCCGCCTTGATTTCCCCAGATGAGATAGGTCAGACTGAGATTTCTACTATTACACTAGCCAACTTAATCTCCATATACCATCACCACGAAGATGTGACCAGGTTCACTAATAAGGGTATCCCGCCGGTAGGTTATGATAGCAAGATATTGGAACTGTCTGAATACTTTTTACCACCAGCAGCATCCACCTCAACTGTCAAGGAGATCAGTGTCGCGTCTGACATCTTGATTTGGTCCTTTTACTCGATCCTAGATTCTCACTACCGGGACAAAATTATTTCCCTTATTTCACTCCTTGAGGATGAGCCAAGCAGGGACCCGTCCAATGCCTGGGATACAGCTTGTAATATAGCCCAACTCAGTGTTAAAGACGTACTGAGGCCTCCTATCCTTTCCTCGATTAGAGATAAACTAGCAGAGTCATTTTTGTCCTTACTGGCCCCAGAACAGAAGCAGGTTTCCCCTTTACTATCACCCCCCCTGGCCGACCTCTCTGATTTGGGTTCTATGGATTCTCCAGACCCAGATGTCCCGGAACCCCCTTGGTTCACTGAAATAGAATCATTATTTCTCCATTCCCCCATCCTTTCCTCCCCCGAGGATCTTAGGACTCCTCCGCCCTTAGTCTCATCAGACTCGGACCAAACCTGGGTAGACTCTCCATCTAAATCCCCGTCCCCAGATAGTAAAATGGATCTTTCTCAAGGTCAGGCCATGTCTAAGGCCTTTATGATGCAACTAGATCCCTCAAAATATCCACCGGGCACCTCTATTCCCCTAGATGACGATGAGGACCTAGAGGTCGTACCTAAACCTTCCTCCCTATTAGACTCTCATCCCCCTTGGGACGGATCCAAACGTAGAATACATTATGAAGATAGAAACTTTAAAGAGCGTTGGTCTCTGGAGCCCTCACGGCCTACCCTTTTATTGGGTGATGGGAACTTGATATGGCTCCCCCTGGTCTTGGATAATAGAATTCAGGTTGACGCATACCCACAGGCCTCCATTATCCACGCCCTGAATATCATCTCCAAATTGCCTCTTGTTTATCCAGAGGTTAAACAAGTGGTTTTGTCCTTTGGGTTAAACGATAGGGAGGACTTAGTCTACCAGACCTTTGAGGCTAATGTCCTCCGATTAAAGACCGTAGCTATGGCAAAATTTCCCGAAGCTAGGGTCCTTTTCCCTCTCATCACACACGCTCCGGAACTCCCCTTGGATGAACATGACAACATACGTTCAATTAATAAATGTTTTAGCCAACATTCTCATCTTCCAGCCCTTCCAACGTGCGCCTTCAATTCTCAAGTTGATCATCTCCACTGGTCTCCCACCATAGGCGAGAAGACTTGGGCCCTCTGGAACTCCCACTTGACCTAGTAATATACCGCTCTGTTTTCTTCCCCTTGACCTCATACTTTGCATTAGTCCCTTCTCTGCTTAAAATTAATTATAAATGATTTTAGATTACTTACCTTACATCACTGGATCAGTCGGATCCCTGCCTCCTCAGGCGCTCTGTCAAACCTTAGTTGTTCCTAGTCCCTCGGCCTTCCCTTACCCGGCCACACCGTATATTAAATAAATATCATCATTATGATCATTATATACGTCATATTCAGCCTCTTCAGGCTTATCCCTTGACCCCCAGTAACTTCCACAATTACTTCATAATCACCTCACATCAGCCCTATATGGACCTTAGTAAATGGTCTTGTCAGACCAACTCTCCCTCATCGGTCCTTTTCGTCCCAGTGGGTGCACGATCTGGCTGGCCATGTCAAGGAGTAAACTCAACTAAGGAAGATCGGATGTGACCTTTGGGGAATTTACACACCCACATGTCTGGCCATTTCTGCCTCTCCACCTCCCTTAGAAAATTGTGGAGAATAAATCCCACATTATTCCTCTATGTCACTTAGGACCTGCTAGTGGGGTTGGCCAGTAAACAGGATGCATAGCACAGTGCCCTTACCCTATTCCCAATAGATCCTTGGCCTTGCCTTGTCTCTGGGTTGACCTAAGCGAGATCCGGGCCTGGATCGCTCGTCCCCGGTTCTCTATAGGGTGTCTCTTTGTCACAACCTAACCCGCGAAAGGCTGGCATCTTGTTGAGAGCCAACCTCTTGTATCCCCCTTGCCTTATGCTTGATCCCAGATCCCTTACTGTAGACTATACATGTCACATACATTAGCTGAACCCCCTTGGATAAACAGACGTGCAAAACTCCACCGCGACCAGGAGGGGTCACCGTAGGGTGGCCTTGCTATTGCCATCATTTATTTATTTATATTTCCCTAATTTTGTTCCCATTATTTTCCCACAGTCCTGCGGGTTCGCTTCCCCCATTGGCACTGTTCAGTTAGTCCTACTCTACAACCAGGATAGACACGTTATTATTCCCCATTCTCCACTAATTAGACCATTCTTACCATGGTGAATTATTATGGATGTTATAGTAGGCCATGCGTCTTCCCCATGCTAGGTGATGATGCAAAAAATGTCTTTTCCCCAACTCCCTCTTGTGTCATAAGGCCCCTAATGACCGGAAGGCTCCCCACGCATACGTAACACATGGCGGATCTGCCAGCCCCAGGACCTGGGCGCCTACCTGAAACGGCTCCACGCCATACTGGAATGGCCTGGGACCCCATGCACTTTATTTCCCTAGTTTGGCCCAAAATCGTCCTCTTCAGATGCGACGGACCTATCAGCGTGATGGGCTTTGAGTTTAGAGACTTCCTGACACGAGACCAGCTGGACCTCTTCCTGGAACCCATGCCACATAGCCAACCAGTGCCCATGCCGCCTAGCGAACCACGACGTTCTGAGAGACTGAAGGAGAAACACGTCAGCCCCTGGTGCCGCCCTGTAGAAGAATAGTTGTTCCCCTCCTGAAAAAGGGTTGCACCTTTGTGTCATGTCATCCATTTTGACTGTGTTGTTACAACAGGTATAGGCCCTTATCACCGTTAATCAAATAGTATCGATTGGAGTGTGTGCCTTTTATGCCAACGAGCGGATGCCCTGACCACTATTGGACAAATGGTGTTTATCACCCTCACATACGGAGATGAGAAGAATGTGCCCCAACATCATAATGATGTTTTATCTCTCACATAATGTGAGTTTGTTTATACTTCTCCGCCCAGGAGAGGCCACCATTATTATTATTTTTATTTACCTATTTAGGTTTAGGTATTTTCCTTACCTTAAAAACTCCGGGAAGAGAATATACCCCGGTAAACCGCCTTACTTAGTGCGGTCTAGAGTGTGTGCCTTATATGGCAACGAGCGGATGCCCGGACCACTATTTGACAAATGGTGCTTATCACCCTTACATACGGAGATGAGAAGAATGTGTACCTTACGTTTCAATGGTTATATACCCTGACCACGCTCCACGTGGCAGGCGTTGTTTTATTATTTATGTTGCCTCCATTATCGTTATTTCTATACTATAACAAGGTCATACCTCCTTTATTACCTCGCCAGAAAGGCCTTTCATATTAGCCTCAGGAAGTTTCGTTTCCTGACTCATTACCCCTGGCTGTTTGGAGCGTTTAGACACACTCATATACTGTTGTCTTCCCATGTTGCCTTGGCTCCCTGTGTGACGTGTGTGTTTTTTCCCCCTTATATATATATATATATATATATTTAACTACATAAAAACGGCTTTGCCTTTGACCCATACCCTGGACTCCTTCATTCATTCCAACCTCTCCTAGATTCGTTTCTGCATGCATGAGATCTAGACATGAGTGCCTCTGGACTGTAAGAGATAACCAAGAACAGTTATGATTGTTAAATACCACAAATTAGTTTATGCTGTCACTAGGGGGTGGCCACTAGGATTGCTGTGACGGCCCTGTGCACGTGCCCCAGAAGAGCAGAACAAGAAAGTCCCTTGGACTTCCTGTCCCAGTTATTTCATATATTCTCAGTGCAACCTTTTTATTCATAGTTCCTTCCTCTTGACATCCCAGTCCCTTATTTCATCCTCATACATGGGTTATAATATGTATCTGACTGTCCTTACACTGTGGGGACTTAGGTCTCCCTTCTACTTGTTTTAATTAATGGTTTAGTGTCAGAATCCTCCGGGTTTTCCATGCTATTGCAGGGGTGGCCACTAGGGCACACCTCGGCGCGGACGTCCCTGGAAGCCATTCTCCTGTCCCTGGATTCGTGGTAAGTGGTGCTGCTCCAGTCCTCTCCCCTTCCATCCGTCTACTATTGTGTGTTGGTGGTTCCTTGCTAATATCTATGGCCCTGGGTCATTAGACATCAACTAGGTGTGTCTATTCAAGTGATATGTGTTGCCTGTTATCATTGTAAAAGTTCGTTTTTCACCCCTTCACCCAGCAAAGTGGCTGGCTTAGCTAATGGCTAATGGTAGGTTAGCCTACTGTCCATCGCGTCGTGTGTCCTGACAGCACGTGTGTTTCCATTATTGACTTGGTCCATGCCCTGGTTCTAATGCTCTTACTTAGGTCTCCCCATTAGACCCCTTGTATCTACTTTTCATTGTCCTTAAATATAATTCCTTTTGAGAGGGTCTCTTCCATAAGACTGGGGTCCCTACCTAGCTTTCAAAATGGAGGATTCACCCTCCTCCAGATCACCTGTTAGACAACCTACAAACGTTCTTGCCCTTGCATTTCCATTACAATAGCTGTGGAAAAAGCTTCACTGGCCCTATAGCCTTGGTTGCATTATTTAAATAAAGCTCTTTTGGAGATACCCCTTTCTGGGTTTCACCGGGTAGAGTTTTTGGCATTATTAGGGCCATCTTCCATCATTTTGACCTTCCTACTATTTCTGTGCTGCATCCATTAGGCCCTTCATCATCACCTCATTATTATTATCATTATTATTATATTATTATTATTCTCATTGTCATTATTATTATTTTCCCTCTCCCCCATGACCGGACGGTCAAAAACCTACCATTGTAATATATAATGTACAGTGTATGGCTTATATATATTATATTCGGACTAGGGTTGGTACTTGTCTTAGCTCCTGCCTGGCATTCCCGTGCCCCATGCGGCTGCACACAGGGGGTTGCCCGTGTTGTCTCATCTCAATTCCTTAAGCTGCCTTTACTTGTCGACCCTCCCTAAGGGCGCGTTACCTGACAGTAGCTGGTCATCCACCCCTCCTCTGACCCGCCCTCTGGTCCAGACCTGCAGGTTTCCCGCGCCACCAAATTGTTTGATCGATTCGCGCTCCAGAGGTGAGTTCACGAGGTCAAAGTGTTGTGACCTACGGTCGATCTACTAGACATGTTCCCCTCATTCCATTATTATCATTATTATTATTATTATTATTATTATTTTGCCCTCCGGGAGGTAGTCCTCCGCCTCCCCTCATGTCATAGAGACCCTGCCCATATCCGTTTGCTGGCGTGCTCCTCGGAGTGTAGCCGCGTGCCTGCGGCACGCTCCAGATTATTTAAGAACTGTCCTTAGTCATTATCCCTTCTATCCCATAGACAAACACCCATTCATCCTTACTCAGGCACACTTTAGATTATTTAAGTCTAGTGTTTATGCCCCTGTTATAGCCTGACTGCCACACTCATTTCCTATCCCTGACCCTAACCGCACCCAGGAAGTGCCAGTTTTCCTTCCCTCTCCATATATGGAGTGTCCTCCTAACCGCAAGCAGAAGCACTTGCCCTCCTGGAGATAGTCCTACTGCCTCCCCTCATGTCATAGAGACCCTGCCCATATCCGTTTGCTGGCATGCTCCTCGGAGTGTAGCCGCGTGCCTGCGGCACGCTCCAGATTATTTAAGAACTGTCCTTAGTTATTATCCCTTCTATCCCATAGACAAACACCCATTCATCCTTACTCAGGCACACTTTAGATTATGTAAGTCTAGTGCTTATGCCCCTGTTATAGCCTGGCCGTCACACTAATTTCCTATCCCTGACCCTAACCGCACCCAGGAAGTGCCAGTTTTCCTTCCCTCTCCATATATGGAGTGTCCTCCTTAACCTCTCGTAGGTTTGGTCCAAAATGGGACTAGGTCTCTCTGAATCCCAACCTGACCTTAACCGCAAGCAGAAGCACTTGCCCTCCTGGAGATAGTCCTACTGCCTTCCCTCATGTCACAGAGACCCTGCCCATATCCGTTTGCTGGCATGCTCCTCGGAGTGTAGCCGCGTGCCTGCGGCACGCCTCAGATTATTTAAGAACTGTCCTTAGACCAGTGGCCGTTTCCGCCTGTCACCTTGTAGTACCAACTCTCCGTTATTATTATCTTCTCTATCCCATAGACAAACACCTATTCATCCTTACTCACCTGCTGTGCCCTTGTGATGTTCACCCTGTTTCCTTCCCATATGACCTCCCTGTTTTCACTATCTATCTCGCCTTAAGGCTCCCCTCCTTGCCAAAAAAGCTCCCATAATATGCCTGATTGAATTACGGAAAACACACCCAGAGTTGAGGCGTCTCTCTGGGTGGGCAAAGCTCGATTAATATGGGTTAGGGTGTCTAGATTCTAATGGCCAGAAACATCCGTATTCCCATTCGAGCAGAATCTACTGACGATGTTTTCTGAAATTGACAACTTATTTGACCTTATAAACGTCTGGAGACTCTATCCCCGTGGTATTATTTATTATTTATAATTAGATTTCCCTTCCTCATGATAGCCCAACCTTTATTTCCACGGACATAGAGCTGGCCAGTTCTTCAATTTACTATACCCTCTCAGGATCTCCTGCCGCTTTGGAAACTATCTTTCTTGTAGTATTAATAATTACCTCTCTCTCCTACCTACCTTTCATTAGTGAACTAGTTGTGAATGCTACACCTTGTATTTAGACTCCTCAATGGACAAGTGGCTTACACTATGGCATTATGACTTAATAACACAATATTTTGTACCTTGTATCTTGCTCTCCAGAATGGAATAACTCACTCAATCATCACACTGCCTCCTGTTTGGACCAGGTGTATTTATATCCTGAACCAAACCATAACGGTAAGCAAGAGTCCCCTCATTTCCCTCTTATATATGGGAAATTATCACTGCTCCCCCTTACGTTCAATCATCCCACTGCCGTCTATTGGGATTAGGTGTAATTAATCCTAAACCAAACTATAACGGTAAGCAAATTGTTCTCCCTGTCCTTTCAGACAAGAATTGTCCATCATGGCTGAAATGGCCTTTCATAAGCGTAACATGCCTTAGTTCTGATTCTACCAATACCTTGTCTTGTTCCCCATGGCATTTATTATAGCATATACCTTGACCTTAAGCAGACATACCTCATAGTACCATGATTCCTCCCTATTATTCCTTGTTCTATCTCTCCCTTCCTTGGCCAAGGGCAACCTCTCGCTTTCCCTCCCCTTATAAGCCCTTCTTGTATTACAGAAGGAAATTAGACAGAAAATGGAGGACCGCTCTCGCACCCCGAGGAGAAGGGATCGCTCTCCAAACTGGGACCACCCCCAGCATCCTAAGAACCACTATCCGTCCCATGGATGGAGGTCGCGATCTAGGACTTCAAGCCCTCCGTATGGTTATGATAGACAAAGAGATGACTCAGATTATGATTACCAGGGTGACTGGTCTCCCTACCCCACCCCACCTCCTCAGAACTGGCAGAATACCCCATCTCGACCTTCGTTCCGGGGAAATTATACGCCCCGCGGGGGTCACTATTATCAACATTCTGACAGGCCTACTCGTGAGAACCGTTTCCCCTATTCCAAGCCCAAGCGGGTTAAGTTCGAACCTACAGTTACCTCCCTCACTCCGGGCGCGATCAAGCCACTTCTGACTCCGGCAAGTGCTACTAGATCTAAACCGCCGACTATTTCTACAAACCCAAACGTTGTGGGAGCTCCCATGGCGGTAGCCCGGTCTACACCCACTCCTAGTTCTGCGGTAGCCTCTAGGGCACTCTTAGAACGGGAGACCGGGGACGCAAGTACCATCACCCTCACTGACTTAATTAAAAAAGGCCATTATTTAGGAGATGTAAAAACCTTCACACAAGAGGGTCTGTTACCGGAGGGTTATACTAAAAAGATTCAGGATCTAACTAGGGACTTTAGGCCCCCAGATGCACGCAATATGACAGATAGCAAACTTACTGCAGCGGCAGAAGCTTGGATGAAGACTTGCTATTCCATCCTGGAACAACATTATGAGGACAAGATTACTGAACTCTTAGCCCTCTTAGAGAATAGAACCTGTGAAGACCCACAGAAGGCCTGGCTAGCAGGTAAGAAGCTAGCGTTAGCCAGCATTCGCGGGGGTCTTAGGACCCCTGTCATGACCTCTCTCAAACGTAGAGTTCCAGACTCCTTTTGGCACCAGGTCACCCATCTGGAACCATGGGTAGCCCCCCTCTCCCAGATCTCAGTCCCCCAGGTGGACGTTCTAGATATTCACCCTGACGAGGAGTCTATCCTCCTATTCACCCCGGTACCTTCTCCTACTAGTCCAGGGCAGGCTCTTTCATCCCCCAGTACACTGGACACCACGCTACCTTTAGAGGGCTCTCCCTCGGACTCCCTGCTCCTAGAGAGCTTGCAGGAGCTCCCTTCTGGTCAAGATCCAGCCTGTTTCCCATTATCTCCCACTATTTCTATTAAACGCCTGCTTGAGGCTTCTCTCCTGATAGATAATAAAGGAGGCTTAGTAGTCACAGGGGAGACTCCCTCCCCGGCCGTAGCGCAACTTTCCAAGACCGTGCCTTTACGTACTATCCATCACCTGGGTAAGGATAATAGAGATAAGTGGTTACTAGAACCGGCACGCCCTACAATCCTAATCGGAGATAGCAATATTAAATGGCTTCCGATTATTATGGACAATAGAATTCAGGTAGAGGTGTACCCAGGGGCCTCGATGTTCCATGCGGCAACCATCCTCAGCAAACTTCCTAAGGCCTTCCCGAATACCATGCACCTCGTCGTAGCGTTTGGGTTCAACAACAGTCAAGGGTTTACTCTCAAACTATTTGAGAAATGTATTCTCACCATACGCAAAGTGGCCGCTGCAAAGTTCCCAAGGGCTAAAGTCCTGTTCCCCTTGATTAATTATTCCCGGACGCTTCCTCCCAACTTACAAGACAATATCCGTTCCATCAATGCTCTCATGGGTGTGCACCCTTCCATCCCAGCCATCCCCTTGAGAGAGTTCGAAACCCAAGGGGACAAAGTCCATTGGACACCGGAAACAGGAGCCCGCATCTGGAAACTCTGGCAAGTTTACTTGAACTAAAACCTAGCCACCCTCTGCTAAAAAAAAGTTAGGAAAGGAATCTGGCACTTCCTACTCTGGATTGCTATTTATTTTAGGTATTATTTTCCCTCCAAGAGAGGATGGCACCTCTGTCCCCCTACCCCCTTGTCCTTTAGTTCTGTCCTTTCCGGTCAGGTAGGAGCCAGGAGGTGGTTACCATGGGGACCAGAGGAACGCATGGAAATCAGACCTCACGTGTAAGGACCTCCTTAATTTCTGTCTACCAGGATTTAGAATTTTCCTCCTAGCACACTTCTCACTCCTCCCTCTCCTTTCCGCCTGTTATTACACCCTGGCTACTGCTGTATTATAGTTATTATAGTAGTTATTTCCACCTGGGTCTACCTCATACGGAGGATGCCATAGATTACTTACCTTACATCACTGGATCAGTCGGATCCCTGCCTCCTCAGGCGCTCTGTCAAACCTTAGTTGTTCCTAGTCCCTCGGCCTTCCCTTACCCGGCCACACCGTATATTAAATAAATATCATCATTATGATCATTATATACGTCATATTCAGCCTCTTCAGGCTTATCCCTTGACCCCCAGTAACTTCCACAATTACTTCATAATCACCTCACATCAGCCCTATATGGACCTTAGTAAATGGTCTTGTCAGACCAACTCTCCCTCATCGGTCCTTTTCGTCCCAGTGGGTGCACGATCTGGCTGGCCATGTCAAGGAGTAAACTCAACTAAGGAAGATCGGATGTGACCTTTGGGGAATTTACACACCCACATGTCTGGCCATTTCTGCCTCTCCACCTCCCTTAGAAAATTGTGGAGAATAAATCCCACATTATTCCTCTATGTCACTTAGGACCTGCTAGTGGGGTTGGCCAGTAAACAGGATGCATAGCACAGTGCCCTTACCCTATTCCCAATAGATCCTTGGCCTTGCCTTGTCTCTGGGTTGACCTAAGCGAGATCCGGGCCTGGATCGCTCGTCCCCGGTTCTCTATAGGGTGTCTCTTTGTCACAACCTAACCCGCGAAAGGCTGGCATCTTGTTGAGAGCCAACCTCTTGTATCCCCCTTGCCTTATGCTTGATCCCAGATCCCTTACTGTAGACTATACATGTCACATACATTAGCTGAACCCCCTTGGATAAACAGACGTGCAAAACTCCACCGCGACCAGGAGGGGTCACCGTAGGGTGGCCTTGCTATTGCCATCATTTATTTATATTTCCCTAATTTTGTTCCCATTATTTTCCCACAGTCCTGCGGGTTCGCTTCCCCCATTGGCACTGTTCAGTTAGTCCTACTCTACAACCAGGATAGACACGTTATTATTCCCCATTCTCCACTAATTAGACCATTCTTACCATGGTGAATTATTATGGATGTTATAGTAGGCCATGCGTCTTCCCCATGCTAGGTGATGATGCAAAAAATGTCTTTTCCCCAACTCCCTCTTGTGTCATAAGGCCCCTAATGACCGGAAGGCTCCCCACGCATACGTAACACATGGCGGATCTGCCAGCCCCAGGACCTGGGCGCCTACCTGAAACGGCTCCACGCCATACTGGAATGGCCTGGGACCCCATGCACTTTATTTCCCTAGTTTGGCCCAAAATCGTCCTCTTCAGATGCGACGGACCTATCAGCGTGATGGGCTTTGAGTTTAGAGACTTCCTGACACGAGACCAGCTGGACCTCTTCCTGGAACCCATGCCACATAGCCAACCAGTGCCCATGCCGCCTAGCGAACCACGACGTTCTGAGAGACTGAAGGAGAAACACGTCAGCCCCTGGTGCCGCCCTGTAGAAGAATAGTTGTTCCCCTCCTGAAAAAGGGTTGCACCTTTGTGTCATGTCATCCATTTTGACTGTGTTGTTACAACAGGTATAGGCCCTTATCACCGTTAATCAAATAGTATCGATTGGAGTGTGTGCCTTTTATGCCAACGAGCGGATGCCCTGACCACTATTGGACAAATGGTGTTTATCACCCTCACATACGGAGATGAGAAGAATGTGCCCCAACATCATAATGATGTTTTATCTCTCACATAATGTGAGTTTGTTTATACTTCTCCGCCCAGGAGAGGCCACCATTATTATTATTTTTATTTACCTATTTAGGTTTAGGTATTTTCCTTACCTTAAAAACTCCGGGAAGAGAATATACCCCGGTAAACCGCCTTACTTAGTGCGGTCTAGAGTGTGTGCCTTATATGGCAACGAGCGGATGCCCGGACCACTATTTGACAAATGGTGCTTATCACCCTTACATACGGAGATGAGAAGAATGTGTACCTTACGTTTCAATGGTTATATACCCTGACCACGCTCCACGTGGCAGGCGTTGTTTTATTATTTATGTTGCCTCCATTATCGTTATTTCTATACTATAACAAGGTCATACCTCCTTTATTACCTCGCCAGAAAGGCCTTTCATATTAGCCTCAGGAAGTTTCGTTTCCTGACTCATTACCCCTGGCTGTTTGGAGCGTTTAGACACACTCATATACTGTTGTCTTCCCATGTTGCCTTGGCTCCCTGTGTGACGTGTGTGTTTTTTCCCCCTTATATATATATATATATATATATTTAACTACATAAAAACGGCTTTGCCTTTGACCCATACCCTGGACTCCTTCATTCATTCCAACCTCTCCTAGATTCGTTTCTGCATGCATGAGATCTAGACATGAGTGCCTCTGGACTGTAAGAGATAACCAAGAACAGTTATGATTGTTAAATACCACAAATTAGTTTATGCTGTCACTAGGGGGTGGCCACTAGGATTGCTGTGACGGCCCTGTGCACGTGCCCCAGAAGAGCAGAACAAGAAAGTCCCTTGGACTTCCTGTCCCAGTTATTTCATATATTCTCAGTGCAACCTTTTTATTCATAGTTCCTTCCTCTTGACATCCCAGTCCCTTATTTCATCCTCATACATGGGTTATAATATGTATCTGACTGTCCTTACACTGTGGGGACTTAGGTCTCCCTTCTACTTGTTTTAATTAATGGTTTAGTGTCAGAATCCTCCGGGTTTTCCATGCTATTGCAGGGGTGGCCACTAGGGCACACCTCGGCGCGGACGTCCCTGGAAGCCATTCTCCTGTCCCTGGATTCGTGGTAAGTGGTGCTGCTCCAGTCCTCTCCCCTTCCATCCGTCTACTATTGTGTGTTGGTGGTTCCTTGCTAATATCTATGGCCCTGGGTCATTAGACATCAACTAGGTGTGTCTATTCAAGTGATATGTGTTGCCTGTTATCATTGTAAAAGTTCGTTTTTCACCCCTTCACCCAGCAAAGTGGCTGGCTTAGCTAATGGCTAATGGTAGGTTAGCCTACTGTCCATCGCGTCGTGTGTCCTGACAGCACGTGTGTTTCCATTATTGACTTGGTCCATGCCCTGGTTCTAATGCTCTTACTTAGGTCTCCCCATTAGACCCCTTGTATCTACTTTTCATTGTCCTTAAATATAATTCCTTTTGAGAGGGTCTCTTCCATAAGACTGGGGTCCCTACCTAGCTTTCAAAATGGAGGATTCACCCTCCTCCAGATCACCTGTTAGACAACCTACAAACGTTCTTGCCCTTGCATTTCCATTACAATAGCTGTGGAAAAAGCTTCACTGGCCCTATAGCCTTGGTTGCATTATTTAAATAAAGCTCTTTTGGAGATACCCCTTTCTGGGTTTCACCGGGTAGAGTTTTTGGCATTATTAGGGCCATCTTCCATCATTTTGACCTTCCTACTATTTCTGTGCTGCATCCATTAGGCCCTTCATCATCACCTCATTATTATTATCATTATTATTATATTATTATTATTCTCATTGTCATTATTATTATTTTCCCTCTCCCCCATGACCGGACGGTCAAAAACCTACCATTGTAATATATAATGTACAGTGTATGGCTTATATATATTATATTCGGACTAGGGTTGGTACTTGTCTTAGCTCCTGCCTGGCATTCCCGTGCCCCATGCGGCTGCACACAGGGGGTTGCCCGTGTTGTCTCATCTCAATTCCTTAAGCTGCCTTTACTTGTCGACCCTCCCTAAGGGCGCGTTACCTGACAGTAGCTGGTCATCCACCCCTCCTCTGACCCGCCCTCTGGTCCAGACCTGCAGGTTTCCCGCGCCACCAAATTGTTTGATCGATTCGCGCTCCAGAGGTGAGTTCACGAGGTCAAAGTGTTGTGACCTACGGTCGATCTACTAGACATGTTCCCCTCATTCCATTATTATCATTATTATTATTATTATTATTATTATTTTGCCCTCCGGGAGGTAGTCCTCCGCCTCCCCTCATGTCATAGAGACCCTGCCCATATCCGTTTGCTGGCGTGCTCCTCGGAGTGTAGCCGCGTGCCTGCGGCACGCTCCAGATTATTTAAGAACTGTCCTTAGTCATTATCCCTTCTATCCCATAGACAAACACCCATTCATCCTTACTCAGGCACACTTTAGATTATTTAAGTCTAGTGTTTATGCCCCTGTTATAGCCTGACTGCCACACTCATTTCCTATCCCTGACCCTAACCGCACCCAGGAAGTGCCAGTTTTCCTTCCCTCTCCATATATGGAGTGTCCTCCTAACCGCAAGCAGAAGCACTTGCCCTCCTGGAGATAGTCCTACTGCCTCCCCTCATGTCATAGAGACCCTGCCCATATCCGTTTGCTGGCATGCTCCTCGGAGTGTAGCCGCGTGCCTGCGGCACGCTCCAGATTATTTAAGAACTGTCCTTAGTTATTATCCCTTCTATCCCATAGACAAACACCCATTCATCCTTACTCAGGCACACTTTAGATTATGTAAGTCTAGTGCTTATGCCCCTGTTATAGCCTGGCCGTCACACTAATTTCCTATCCCTGACCCTAACCGCACCCAGGAAGTGCCAGTTTTCCTTCCCTCTCCATATATGGAGGGTCCTCCTTAACCTCTCGTAGGTTTGGTCCAAAATGGGACTAGGTCTCTCTGAATCCCAACCTGACCTTAACCGCAAGCAGAAGCACTTGCCCTCCTGGAGATAGTCCTACTGCCTTCCCTCATGTCACAGAGACCCTGCCCATATCCGTTTGCTGGCATGCTCCTCGGAGTGTAGCCGCGTGCCTGCGGCACGCCTCAGATTATTTAAGAACTGTCCTTAGACCAGTGGCCGTTTCCGCCTGTCACCTTGTAGTACCAACTCTCCGTTATTATTATCTTCTCTATCCCATAGACAAACACCTATTCATCCTTACTCACCTGCTGTGCCCTTGTGATGTTCACCCTGTTTCCTTCCCATATGACCTCCCTGTTTTCACTATCTATCTCGCCTTAAGGCTCCCCTCCTTGCCAAAAAAGCTCCCATAATATGCCTGATTGAATTACGGAAAACACACCCAGAGTTGAGGCGTCTCTCTGGGTGGGCAAAGCTCGATTAATATGGGTTAGGGTGTCTAGATTCTAATGGCCAGAAACATCCGTATTCCCATTCGAGCAGAATCTACTGACGATGTTTTCTGAAATTGACAACTTATTTGACCTTATAAACGTCTGGAGACTCTATCCCCGTGGTATTATTTATTATTTATAATTAGATTTCCCTTCCTCATGATAGCCCAACCTTTATTTCCACGGACATAGAGCTGGCCAGTTCTTCAATTTATTACACTATCTCAGGATATCCTGCCGCTTTGGAAACCATCTTTCTTGTAGTATTAATAATTACCTCTCTCTCCTACCTACCTTCCACAAGTGGACTGTTTTCAGGTACTGCACCTTGTATGTAGACTCCGTAATAGGCAAGTGGCTGATACTGTGGCATCATTACTTTCCTCAATAACACACTATCTCGCACCTTGTACCTTGCTCCTTGTATATCTCACCTTCCTCTTGTTTTGGGTTATTAAATAGGTCAGTAACCTTATGTATCCTCATGTCCTTTTATCCTTACGGTAAAGAAATCTTACGCTCCCTTGTCATTACAGACTAGGATCCATCTATGAAGGAGCACACAGGCTCTCTAGGCGGACGAGGTCGTCCGGCGCATCGATACCACCCCTACGTCCTGGATATGGATGAGACCCTTAGTAGGTCCAATCTTAGTCCTCCTATCGATATCAGAAATGTTGTTCCTTCCTCTCCTCCAACACATTCCCATGACCAATGCCAAGTCCAGGACCAGCTTACTGCTCTTCCCACAAGCCCAGAACTAGAGCCCCTGGTAGCCTTCTTCACTCCGGGTCCTCCTGATATGCCACCTTTAGAAAATAGAGCGCTGGGACTGATGCCCAATGATCCCTTAGTAAAGGATTCCTCTCCTCCTTTAGGTCCACCTGTATCGATGATCAATAGGACCATACATGAACCCTTGGGTTCCAAGCGAAGTTGGTCCTTAAATCCCACTCGTACTATATTGTTAATGGGAGATGATAATTTTGAATTCCTCCCTCCAATACATGACTACAGAATTCAAGTAGACATATTTCCAACTGCCTCTGTGGTTCATGCCACCAATATCCTTTCAAAATTAACCCAGTCATACCCTAAGGTTAACAAGCTCATTTTGTCCTTCGCTCTCAACAATAGTCACAAGTCCACCTACCAGTCCTTTGAAAAGGGAATCCGTACGCTGCGTAGTATTGCTATGCGTAGGTTCCCTAATGCTTCGGTCATCTTCCCCCTGGTCTCCTTTCCTAGGGGCCTTCCCAGTGAACAAGAAACGACTATTAGGTCCCTTAACACCTGCCTTAGCCAATTCCCTCATATCCCTACCTTACCAATGGATGAGGTTATGACTCAAGGAGATAAGTTCTCCTGGCTTCCGGAGACTGGTGCAAAGATTTGGAAACTCTGGCAGATCCGTTTAAACTAATAGGGCCCCCTCCTCTCTCCCACCCATGTGGGGTCCCTGCAACAAGAGGTGAGAACACGGTCTTAAACCTTTCTAGTCAACTCACATTGACAAGCGCGCAAACGGAACTACTCGACAAAGGACTCTCCTTTGTCCCTAGCCTTGACATCGTTAAACATGACCTTAAACCGGGCCTCTTAGATGAAATTAGTTCATACCATAGATGCCTCAAACTAGCCGCCTATTTCTCAGGCGAGGAACGTAGTACCTCCTCAAGGATACCCTTTATAGACAAATCCACCTGGGAGCCCAATCCGAACCAGGTTCCTGGGGAAATTAATCGGATTATTAAGCAGGACACTAGGATGGTCCGCAAACTTTCAGGTGAAATAACAACTCGGCCTCCCAGCAATATGTCACAACCAGAAGTAGGGGCCCTTCGCCAGCTACAAAGGGATGACCAAATCATCATCAAGCCTGCAGACAAGGGTGCTGTAGTGGTGATTTTGGATAGGTCCCAATACATTAGAGAAGCGGAGAGACAACTTAACATGCCCCAATATTATACCAAACTTACTGCACCTATTTTCCCTGAAACCAAGGACAAAATCACTGAGATATTGGACAATCTCTTGGCCCTTAAATTTATATCCCGTCGCCAGCGGGCTTACTTAGGAGGCGAAGTGCCATTACAGCAGCGTCATATTTATTTCCTTCCTAAAATCCACAAGGACCCGGCCTCATGGCCTTTTCCCTTCGAGATTCCGGCAGGACGACCAATTGTCTCTGACTGTGGGAGTGAAACGTATAGGATCTCGGAATATATTGACAGTTTTATTAATCCTCTAGCTACCCTTCACCCTAGCTTTGTGAGAGACACCTACGATTTCGTAGCCAAAGTTAGGTTGGCCCAGGTCAATCCTACTGACCTTATATTCTCAATGGATGTCGACTCCTTGTACACCAACATAGATGCAGGTTCTGGCTTACGAGCGGTCCGTAAATGCCTGGATCTTAATCCAGAGGAGGGCCGCCCAGATACCTTTATCCTTCAGCTCCTTGAACTGGCCCTTATGTGCAATGATTTTGATTTCAATGGGCAGACTTACCTACAGGTTAAGGGCGTAGCCATGGGCAAGAAGTTTGCGCCTGCCTTGGCTGATATTTTCATGGCAGAATGGGAAGCAGAGGCCCTTTTATTATATCCCTTGGGTCCGTCTCATTACTTTCGTTACCTCGATGATATCTGGGGCATATGGCCCCACTCGAGGGAACAATTCAGTGAATTTTCTGAAGCCCTTAACAGTTGTGACAGCTCCATTTCCTTGAAATTTGTCCTAGATCCCATTAGCATGGACTTCCTTGATACTACTACCTTTAAGGGCAGCGGCTTTGAATCGACGGGGCGTTTAGACACTAAAGTGTTCTTCAAACCCACAGACACGCACGCCCTCCTCCATCGCTCGAGCTTCCACCCGCATCACACCTTTAAGGGCCTGGTTAAATCCCAATTAATTAGGTTCCATCGCATCTGTAATCAAAAGGTAGATTTTGAAGAAGCCACGGGCACCCTGTTTAGGGTTCTGAGAATGCGCGGTTATACCCGTTGGTTCCTACATCAGGTCAAGAAGGAATTCCTTAATACACGACCACCCTCTCTGATCACCAAGATGTTGCCTATTATTACTACCTATACACCAAAGGCAGTAAGGGTCAACCGTATTCTGAAGACCAATCTCAGCAGTGGAATTCCCGAATTCCATCCCCTGCGTGACTATAAGGCTATTTCAGCGTTTAGGCGTAACCCTAACCTCAAGGACCTCTTAGTTCGGAGCCGTCTGAAACCTCTCAACCCTACAATGCCACAGAGACATCGTTCCCCTTATAAACGTATACCCTTAGGAGGACATGTGGCCTCTTGTAAACAGCCCCCCAGTGATGGCTCCTTAGAAACCGCTAACTGTGTTTATCTCCTGCGTTGTACAAAATGCGGTCTGCGATATGTAGGTGAGACTGGCCAAAACCTCGGCACCCGCCTTTACCAACACTTATACAATATTGCATCCTTCAAGAAAACAGACACGAGACTGGTGACACATTTCCTCAAACACGGAGGCACGAATCTATCCACTATGGTCCTGGAAGGCAATCCAAATTGGTCCATAGCTCAAAGAAAGGCAAAAGAGAGGAGTTGGATTAGGATACTGGGTACCCTTAAACCAAGGGGCCTGAACGACCGCTAGAAAATGAAACTAGCCCCCCTGTAGGTCCATCCTTATATGCTGACATTCATATAGGGATTTTCCCGGTTAGACCCCATGCATAAAGTGGGACCTTGCCCGTATGCCTACATGTTACAGTTTTTACCCCTTATTATTATATTATTATTGCATTACCACTAGGATGGTGGTACTATGTGGCTATTTTACAGGAACTGTATCTTATCCGGCTCTGTTGTTGTTAATTTCCCACAATTGCACAAAAGTGGACGTTCACTCACCTTGTAACCATTCCGGTCGACTGATAGCCCTCTGCCTATCACCTTAGTTAAGAAATCGTTTTCCTTTTCGGCCTCGTAGGCCTCCCCGCCGACACATGCATTACCTCCTTAGAGATATGTTCCGACTTCCTCGACTCCCTCCCGGCCAGTCACACCTTAGGACATCCATGGGCTATAAACTTCTGGGTGGGTTCCCGAGCTATTAGAGCTTGGCCTTATTTCGTTAACTGGAACCTTATGTCCAGTTCTCTCACACTGCCTCATATTTAGACTTGGGCTATTTAAATCCTAAACCTAACCATGACGGTGGGTTATAGTCCTTCGTTTCCCTCCTGTCCATAGGGGATTTCTCACTGCTCCTCCTTGCCCTTATTCCCCATACTTTAGATCGACAAATTCATCCCAGTGTCGCCGTGCGCCCGAGGGGCGCACCTTCCATATGGCCTTTAGGATCATAAATATATTTCCACACTGCCCATTGAACCTTCCTATTCATGGACTACCTTAGTAGAATTACCCCGTGCTTGAGTTTTTCCTGGTGGGTGGCAGATCTGGTGGGTCATGCTGAGGAGTAAACTCAGATAAGGAAAATCGGAATGTGACCTTTGAGGATTTTTCACACCCACATGCCCTACCATTTTTTCCACTTCACTCGCCCTGTCCCTTACTATAGATAGTTGTGGAGATGGAACTCCATATTATGTTCCCCCTCTGTTATTTAGGACCGGATCTGATGGTTGTCCAGTAAACATATGCATAGCACAGTGCACTTACCCTATTCCCAATAGATCCCTGTGCTAGCCTTGTCTCTGGGTGGACCTGAGCAGGATCCTGGCTGGGATCGTTCGTCTCCGGTCCTTATGGGGTGTCTCTTTGTCACAACCTAACCCTAACCCCTAACCCTAACCCTAACCCTAACCCTAACCCTAACCCTAACCCCAACCCTAACCCTACGCGACGCTTAGGGTTAGCGAAAGAAGAATAAAAGGAAAAAACAACAACAAAGAAGAAGAATAATACAGTCCAGATCACTGCATCCCCTCATTCGGATTAGAATGATATATTTACGCCCCCCTGGCGACGCGTCATATCACATCACATCATGTCCCTCACATCAATTCCTCCTTCACTCCTCTTTCCGGTGTTGGGCTCTGATAGGCCGGCGAAGCTCTCTGTCAGTAAGTCTATGTGTATTGCCGTGCCATAGTTCCGTTTCCTTTTATATCGATTGTCGGTTGGTCTCACTGGCTTTTGATTTGAATCCCCGGTTCGTACGGAATAGCTCTCCGAAAAAACCTAATTCTGCCTAACGATGACATAGAATCGAAACCAGAGTGCCCCCTCCATCAGCTCCCATCACCATGTGAGAGGTCTTAGATCATACACTGAAACGCAACCCCGAGTCGACCCACTAGGTGTCACCCTAGTACCGTTTTCACTATGGAGATCATTGTCTTGACTCACCCTGCCCTGCTCACTCACTCATTCAATCAACCCCCTCTGCCCTGTTTCCTCTCTACCATCGCAAAACTCTAACAGCATGTACTCCGCCGTGACCGCCCACCGGATTTCTGACCTAAAGTGGTTCTGCTCTGGATTGTATTACAAAACCCCCCCCCCCCTCCTCCCCTCTCTCCCTTCCTACGAAACAGCGGATGGAATGGGACCAGAGCACACCCAGGCAACAGGACCGGGGTGCCGAACGTCCACGACCATGGCAGTATCTACGTGCCACGCGTGGGACACCTGGAAAAAACTCACCAAGAACTCTCAGAAAGACAATTATGCCCTGGATTAATCCTTCATTTTGTTGTATTCCATTGTTGCACCCCAAATGGGTTTTCATCCTCTCAAAGGCATTCAGCACCCTCATGTACCGGTCGCGTATCCCTACAAAAAAATAGGGAACTTATTCCTCCATTCTACCTTATTTTATTTTATTTTTATTCTGTCATTGACAAATGTTTGATTTTTGTAAAAAAGTGTAATCGGAGCAGGAGTGGTACCGCCGGGACTACAGTTTGACGTGCTCATGCACCTTGTTACCTGCCTTTATTATATATCGCCCACAAATAGGGACAAATGGACATCTTCTATTAATCGTTGCCCGCAAACAGGGACTTTATTGTTTTATTCCCTCCTTCCCTGAAAGAGAGGTGTTTGATGGACCTTGGATCCCTTGTTTTTACTTTAATTTCTACTTAAAACCATGTGTATTATAACCATCCTACTGTACCTTGTTCAAGTTCAAGTGCCTTCCACACGTGCCGTCTTATTTATATAAAGACAGTATTGCACTGATTGATTGGACTGTCTCTCTTTTTTTGCAAATGCTCCTCCCCATTGTCCTGTGGTTTTTCCCCCTTTACTCATGGATTGATGTCTCCCACACATATGCCTGCATGTGTTTAATTCAGGAATTGGAATCTCACGATGGCCTGAGTTAAGGTTTTGGTCTGCTTACCTGACGTCACACCTTTAAGACTGTACCATTGTGTCATGTGCCTGTTGTGATAGGCCCCCTCCCCCTCCCCCCCTCCCCCCCGCCACTCAGAGTGAGTTGGTTTGCTCCCTGCGCGCGCTCCGTTTACCACTAGACATCTCCAACAGCAGGACTGCGTGCGTCCTCTTACCGTCCCTGGTCTACCTTGTCTACTACTAGTAAGAATTACTGGCAGGTTCTGATAAAGCTGCTTCACAGGTATACTATGCACTGAACCCACCTTATCTGTGTAGGAAAAAACGGTCTGTCAACACTTGCTAAAACTCTCTCTGACAATAAAACACAGCGCTGCTGCTCTGCGTAAACCTCTCGGCAGCGTGGACCTAACTCGAGGTGTTTATTTATCCTCCGTCGTGCTACCGTTGTTTATTATCACGGTTTGTTTGCTATGCCTCTCTTGTAAGGCTTCTGACTGTTTAAGAGACCATATTAGACCCTATGAATAAGTACTCTTGGTTGGATGACAGACCATCAGTGAGCCGTTTTTATAACCCAAACATCAAGCTGCCCGCAGCTGGATCTGTCGTGTTGTTCAGTCAGACTTGACAAACCTTGAATTGGACTGATGTTCTCCTATCATTTCTCAATTGGCCCAACTGTTGGACTCACTGGTTGACTGTAACAATGCACCATGATTGATATAAAGTCCGTTTTTTGTTGATGAGGCTTTAAGGGTTAGTTTGGACACAGGTGGTTGGAATCCTGCTAATTAACAGCCTTTAATTTACCAAAAACTGCCTTGACCCACTCTGTGGTTCCCTCTGAGCTGTTTATCTGTGTTACATGATCAATTATGTTCAACATAAGGCCTGCCTTGGTGCTACCTCATTACAATCCAACTACCCTATTGCCACGCGGGGATCACTGAGTGACATAGGACGTGTTTCTGATGTGCAGTCTCCTCTATTAGCGGTCCCATACCCACATTGTCCCTGACCGGAACCACCTGCCGCCTCCTGTCATCTGCTGTGTCAGAGCGCGGGTAACCAACTGAGGTGAGTCGATGACCGTCGCGCTGCACCTGCGCTTTCTGTGTAACCAACCACCCCTCTCTGATGATGGCTCAGTGTGCATATATTCCCTCCAGTATTGGTTTACTATAAGCAATCTCAATCCCTTACCCTAAACATAACCCCCCACGGGGCAGCACACTTAAACCTGACCGGTATCCTTGCACTAATGTTAATACTGAATGTTAACATCACAACGGATCTCAAACATTGGTTTACTATAAGCAATCTCTAAACCCTTACCCTAAACACAACCCCCCACGGGGCAGCGCACCTAAACCTAACCGGTATCCTTGCACTAATATTAATGCTGAATATTAATATCACAACGGATCTCAAACATTGGTTTACTATAAGCACTCTCAAACCCTTACCCTAAACATAACCCCCCACGGGGCAGCACACCTGAACCTAACCGGTATCTTTGCACTAATATTAATACTAAATATTAATATTACAACGAATCTCAAACAACCAACCTAAACCTGACCTCCCACGGGGCAGAACACCTAAACCCAACCTTTACCTTTGTCATACCGGTGACTGAATCAATCAGTTTGACGCACACTGTCCTTGTCCTGCCTTTATATATATATGAAAAATGTTTATTATTATTATTATTTTTTTTTTCCCCCCTCCCAACCCAAAGCAAGCCATAATATATCATTTGAATATGAAATCACACACGTGAGAACCTGGTACCTTCTCATGTGGGGACCGTCTGTAGGAGAATCGTGTCTGGTCTGGTCCGAAACACGATGTGATCACAGAAAGCCACTGATGATTGTGATTTCGAATTGACATGCATTTGACTTTAACACAGGCCTGAGGCCTCCCGTATCTCCATGAAAACCTCCCTCAACGTTATACCCTTCCCACCAATAGGCCCCCAATAAAACATGGAGCGGGGCGGTCCTCAGAGCCTTCCCCAAGGTCCATAACGGAAGTACAATTGAACAGTCTCCCCTGCCATAATAACTTCTGCCTACAATATTAATATTAATATATATTGCGGATCTACAAGCTCGTGGCGCGGACCCTTGCACCTTGGTTAGGGTCCTCAGAGCCTTCCCCTACGGTCCAGAATATATATAATAATAACTATATGGTCTTCTTCACCACAACATGTTAACCTTCCCTGGTTTACGATACGGCCACCACCCTTCCTCTCACTCTCATGGTATGTATGATTGTATTTGCCTCTCGTGGTCTGTTCAGCCCTGCAAACTTGACTCTTCTCTACTATGAAACTGTATGGCAAGACCTGACGACAGGCAGTTCTCTATAGGTAGCTATTCACCTTCCTAAATAGGGACCTGTGTCTCCTGGCAGAGCACGCACCAAGAGTCCACCCCAACGCTCCATGATAACTATATTACACTTTTAAGATGTGACTCTTGACTATTTTATTAGAAATGGATCTGCGGAATGCATATTAGATGGTATGGGATACTGGCTCCTTTAATCCATATGGCCGGAACCTTGTTTCTGTCTCCCCCTCTCCCCTCTCTTGTACATTCTCTCTATCATCTCGGACTAGGACGCGGAACATGCAAGGTTACCCCTATACCCCACGGAGGATACGCGATCGCTCGCCGCAACGAACAGTACGCCCCAATTGGATGGGGATCGAGATCTCGCTCTCCCTCACTCCCTAGGAGTAGAATTCACGCGTCCTTCTGGGACCCTGCGTCCTCCCCCCCGCGTGCGGCAAGCCCCAGTAACACAACAACTCCACCCCAAGGTACAGCAGGTCATCCTGTCCTTCGGTTTCAATAACAGACACAATCTATCGCTCAACACCTTTGAGAGAAACGTCGACTACGGGACGTCGCGACTGAAAAATTCCCCTAAGCCCTAACCCTACTCCCCATTGTACACCAGGCGAACCTACGTAGGATCAACTGTTGCCTGGAAATATACCCGCATATTCCTTCCCCTATGGATTTTACAACCATACATCTCTCGCCCTGGCCATGTGCTGCTCGGTGGCGCGCTACGAGCTTGTAGATCTGCTATTTCACAACAAAAGAAAGAAAAACCAATTGGATGGGGATCGAGATCTCGCTCTCCCTCACTCCCTAGGAGTAGAATTCACGCGTCCTTCTGGGACCCTGCGTCCTCCCCCCCGCGTGCGGCAAGCCCCAGTAACACAACAACTCCACCCCAAGGTACAGCAGGTCATACTGTCCTTCGGTTTCAATAACAGACACAATCTATCGCTCAACACCTTTGAGAGAAACGTCGACTACGGGACGTCGCGACTGAACAATTCCCCTAAGCCCTAACCCTACTCCCCATTGTACACCAGGCGAACCTACGTAGGATCAACTGTTGCCTGGAAAAATACCCGCATATTCCTTCCCCTATGGATTTTACAACCACACATCTCTCGCCCTGGCCATGTGCCACTCGGTGGCGCGCTACGAGCTTGTAGATCTGCTATTTCACAACAGATTATAGTAAAGAAGAAGAACCTGGCCAGGTGCCGCTTGATCACAACAGATTAAAGAATCCTGGCCATGTGCCGCTTGATCATAACAGATTGTAGTAAGGAAGAAGAACCTGGCCATGTGCCGCTTGTTCACAACAGATTATAGCAAAGAAAAGGAAAAAAGTCCAGATAAAGTCCCCCCCCCCCTGGCCAACCCGCCCCCCGGCGACGCGTCGCTACGCGACGCTTAGGGTTAGCGAAAGACCCCTCCTTTTATGTGTAGAAAATCAAACAGAATAGTCTAACACACAACCTACCGTATCGGTATACTGGACCAGAAGAGCCCTTCTCCTTTTCTCCCCCCTAGGATTATCTTACCTCCTAATGGATTCAATCATAGAAATTCATACTCTGATTTGTCCTTCACATTTATCACCCTGATCACTGCATCCCCTCATTCGGATTAGAATCATATATTCACCTGCACCCCCCCCTTGGCCAACCCGCCCCCCGGCGATGCGTCGCTACGCGACGCTTAGGGTTAGCGAAAGAAGAATAAAAGGAAAAAACAACAACAAAGAAGAAGAATAATACAGTCCAGATCACTGCATCCCCTCATTCGGATTAGAATGATATATTTACGCCCCCCTGGCGACGCGTCATATCACATCACATCATGTCCCTCACATCAATTCCTCCTTCACTCCTCTTTCCGGTGTTGGGCTCTGATAGGCCGGCGAAGCTCTCTGTCAGTAAGTCTATGTGTATTGCCGTGCCATAGTTCCGTTTCCTTTTATATCGATTGTCGGTTGGTCTCACTGGCTTTTGATTTGAATCCCCGGTTCGTACGGAATAGCTCTCTGAAAAAACCTAATTCTGCCTAACGATGACATAGAATCGAAACCAGAGTGCCCCCTCCATCAGCTCCCATCACCATGTGAGAGGTCTTAGATCATACACTGAAACGCAACCCCGAGTCGACCCACTAGGTGTCACCCTAGTACCGTTTTCACTATGGAGATCATTGTCTTGACTCACCCTGCCCTGCTCACTCACTCATTCAATCAACCCCCTCTGCCCTGTTTCCTCTCTACCATCGCAAAACTCTAACAGCATGTCCTCCGCCGTGACCGCCCACCGGATTTCTGACCTAAAGTGGTTCTGCTCTGGATTGTATTACAAACCCCCCCCCCCCCTCCTCCCCTCTCTCCCTTCCTACGAAACAGCGGATGGAATGGGACCAGAGCACACCCAGGCAACAGGACCGGGGTGCCGAACGTCCACGACCATGGCAGTATCTACGTGCCACGCGTGGGACACCTGGAAAAAACTCACCAAGAACTCTCAGAAAGACAATTATGCCCTGGATTAATCCTTCATTTTGTTGTATTCCATTGTTGCGCCCCAAATGGGTTTTCATCCTCTCAAAGGCATTCAGCACCCTCATGTACCGGTCGCGTATCCCTACAAAAAAATAGGGAACTTATTCCTCCATTCTACCTTATTTTATTTTATTTTTATTCTGTCATTGACAAATGTTTGATTTTTGTAAAAAAGTGTAATCGGAGCAGGAGTGGTACCGCCGGGACTACAGTTTGACGTGCTCATGCACCTTGTTACCTGCCTTTATTATATATCGCCCACAAATAGGGACAAATGGACATCTTCTATTAATCGTTGCCCGCAAACAGGGACTTTATTGTTTTATTCCCTCCTTCCCTGAAAGAGAGGTGTTTGATGGACCTTGGATCCCTTGTTTTTACTTTAATTTCTACTTAAAACCATGTGTATTATAACCATCCTACTGTACCTTGTTCAAGTTCAAGTGCCTTCCACACGTGCCGTCTTATTTATATAAAGACAGTATTGCACTGATTGATTGGACTGTCTCTCTTTTTTTGCAAATGCTCCTCCCCATTGTCCTGTGGTTTTCCCCCTTTACTCATGGATTGATGTCTCCCACACATATGCCTGCGTGTGTTTAATTCAGGAATTGGAATCTCACGATGGCCTGAGTTAAGGTTTTGGTCTGCTTACCTGACGTCACACTTTTAAGACTGTACCATTGTGTCATGTGCCTGTTGTGATAGGCCCCCTCCCCCTCCCCCCTCCCCCCCGCCACTCAGAGTGAGTTGGTTTGCTCCCTGCGCGCGCTCTGTTTACCACTAGACATCTCCAACAGCAGGACTGCGTGCGTCCTCTTACCGTCCCTGGTCTACCTTGTCTACTACTAGTAAGAATTACTGGCAGGTTCTGATAAAGCTGCTTCACAGGTATACTATGCACTGAACCCACCTTATCTGTGTAGGAAAAAACGGTCTGTCAACACTTGCTAAAACTCTCTCTGACAATAAAACACCGCGCTGCTGCTCTGCGTAAACCTCTCAGCAGCGTGGACCTAACTCGAGGTGTTTATTTATCCTCCGTCGTGCTACCGTTGTTTATTATCACGGTTTGTTTGCTATGCCTCTCTTGTAAGGCTTCTGACTGTTTAAGAGACCATATTAGACCCTATGAATAAGTACTCTTGGTTGGATGACAGACCATCAGTGAGCCGTTTTTATAACCCAAACATCAAGCTGCCCGCAGCTGGATCTGTCGTGTTGATCAGTCAGACTTGACAAACCTTGAATTGGACTGATGTTCTCCTATCATTTCTCAATTGGCCCAACTGTTGGACTCACTGGTTGACTGTAACAATGCACCATGATTGATATAAAGTCCGTTTTTTGTTGATGAGGCTTTAGGGTTAGTTTGGACACAGGTGGTTGGAATCCTGCTAATTAACAGCCTTTAATTTACCAAAAACTGCCTTGACCCACTCTGTGGTTCCCTCTGAGCTGTTTATCTGTGTTACATGATCAATTATGTTCAACATAAGGCCTGCCTTGGTGCTACCTCATTACAATCCAACTACCCTATTGCCACGCGGGGATCACTGAGTGACATAGGACGTGTTTCTGATGTGCAAATCTCCTCTATTAGCGGTCCCATACCCACATTGTCCCTGACCGGAACCACCTGCCGCCTCCTGTCATCTGCTGTGTCAGAGCGCGGGTAACCAACTGAGGTGAGTCGATGACCGTCGCGCTGCACCTGCGCTTTCTGTGTAACCAACCACCCCTCTCTGATGATGACTCAGTGTGCATATATTCCCTCCAGTATTGGTTTACTATAAGCAATCTCAATCCCTTACCCTAAACATAACCCCCCACGGGGCAGCACACTTAAACCTGACCGGTATCCTTGCGCTAATATTAATACTGAATGTTAACATCACAACGGATCTCAAACATTGGTTTACTATAAGCAATCTCTAAACCCTTACCCTAAACACAACCCCCCACGGGGCAGCGCACCTAAACCTAACCGTTATCCTTGCACTAATATTAATACTGAATATTAATATCACAACGGATCTCAAACATTGGTTTACTATAAGCACTCTCAAACCCTTACCCTAAACATAACCCCCCACGGGGCAGCACACCTGAACCTAACCGGTATCTTTGCACTAATATTAATACTAAATATTAATATTACAACGAATCTCAAACAACCAACCTAAACCTGACCTCCCACGGGGCAGAACACCTAAACCCAACCTTTACCTTTGTCATACCGGTGACTGAATCAATCAGTTTGACGCACACTGTCCTTGTCCTGCCTTTATATATATATGAAAAATGTTTATTATTATTTTTTTCCCCCCTCCCAACCCAAAGCAAGCCATAATATATCATTTGAATATGAAATCACACACGTGAGAACCTGGTACCTTCTCATGTGGGGACCGTCTGTAGGAGAATCGTGTCTGGTCTGGTCCGAAACACGATGTGATCACAGAAAGCCACTGATGATTGTGATTTCGAATTGACATGCATTTGACTTTAACACAGGCCTGAGGCCTCCCGTATCTCCATGAAAACCTCCCTCAACGTTATACCCTTCCCACCAATAGGCCCCCAATAAAACATGGAGCGGGGCGGTCCTCAGAGCCTTCCCCAAGGTCCATAACGGAAGTACAATTGAACAGTCTCCCCTGCCATAATAACTTCTGCCTACAATATTAATATTAATATATATTGCGGATCTACAAGCTCGTGGCGCGGACCCTTGCACCTTGGTTAGGGTCCTCAGAGCCTTCCCCTACGGTCCAGAATATATATAATAATAACTATATGGTCTTCTTCACCACAACATGTTAACCTTCCCTGGTTTACGATACGGCCACCACCCTTCCTCTCACTCTCATGGTATGTATGATTGTATTTGCCTCTCGTGGTCTGTTCAGCCCTGCAAACTTGACTCTTCTCTACTATGAAACTGTATGGCAAGACCTGACGACAGGCAGTTCTCTATAGGTAGCTATTCACCTTCCTAAATAGGGACCTGTGTCTCCTGGCAGAGCACGCACCAAGAGTCCACCCCAACGCTCCATGATAACTATATTACACTTTTAAGATGTGACTCTTGACTATTTTATTAGAAATGGATCTGCGGAATGCATATTAGATGGTATGGGATACTGGCTCCTTTAATCCATATGGCCGGAACCTTGTTTCTGTCTCCCCCTCTCCCCTCTCTTGTACATTCTCTCTATCATCTCGGACTAGGACGCGGAACATGCAAGGTTACCCCTATACCCCACGGAGGATACGCGATCGCTCGCCGCAACGAACAGTACGCCCCAATTGGATGGGGATCGAGATCTCGCTCTCCCTCACTCCCTAGGAGTAGAATTCACGCGTCCTTCTGGGACCCTGCGTCCTCCCCCCCGCGTGCGGCAAGCCCCAGTAACACAACAACTCCACCCCAAGGTACAGCAGGTCATCCTGTCCTTCGGTTTCAATAACAGACACAATCTATCGCTCAACACCTTTGAGAGAAACGTCGACTACGGGACGTCGCGACTGAAAAATTCCCCTAAGCCCTAACCCTACTCCCCATTGTACACCAGGCGAACCTACGTAGGATCAACTGTTGCCTGGAAATATACCCGCATATTCCTTCCCCTATGGATTTTACAACCATACATCTCTCGCCCTGGCCATGTGCTGCTCGGTGGCGCGCTACGAGCTTGTAGATCTGCTATTTCACAACAAAAGAAAGAAAAACCAATTGGATGGGGATCGAGATCTCGCTCTCCCTCACTCCCTAGGAGTAGAATTCACGCGTCCTTCTGGGACCCTGCGTCCTCCCCCCCGCGTGCGGCAAGCCCCAGTAACACAACAACTCCACCCCAAGGTACAGCAGGTCATACTGTCCTTCGGTTTCAATAACAGACACAATCTATCGCTCAACACCTTTGAGAGAAACGTCGACTACGGGACGTCGCGACTGAACAATTCCCCTAAGCCCTAACCCTACTCCCCATTGTACACCAGGCGAACCTACGTAGGATCAACTGTTGCCTGGAAAAATACCCGCATATTCCTTCCCCTATGGATTTTACAACCACACATCTCTCGCCCTGGCCATGTGCCACTCGGTGGCGCGCTACGAGCTTGTAGATCTGCTATTTCACAACAGATTATAGTAAAGAAGAAGAACCTGGCCAGGTGCCGCTTGATCACAACAGATTAAAGAATCCTGGCCATGTGCCGCTTGATCATAACAGATTGTAGTAAGGAAGAAGAACCTGGCCATGTGCCGCTTGTTCACAACAGATTATAGCAAAGAAAAGGAAAAAAGTCCAGATAAAGTCCCCCCCCCCCTGGCCAACCCGCCCCCCGGCGACGCGTCGCTACGCGACGCTTAGGGTTAGCGAAAGACCCCTCCTTTTATGTGTAGAAAATCAAACAGAATAGTCTAACACACAACCTACCGTATCGGTATACTGGACCAGAAGAGCCCTTCTCCTTTTCTCCCCCCTAGGATTATCTTACCTCCTAATGGATTCAATCATAGAAATTCATACTCTGATTTGTCCTTCACATTTATCACCCTGATCACTGCATCCCCTCATTCGGATTAGAATCATATATTCACCTGCACCCCCCCCTTGGCCAACCCGCCCCCCGGCGATGCGTCGCTACGCGACGCTTAGGGTTAGCGAAAGAAGAATAAAAGGAAAAAACAACAACAAAGAAGAAGAATAATACAGTCCAGATCACTGCATCCCCTCATTCGGATTAGAATGATATATTTACGCCCCCCTGGCGACGCGTCATATCACATCACATCATGTCCCTCACATCAATTCCTCCTTCACTCCTCTTTCCGGTGTTGGGCTCTGATAGGCCGGCGAAGCTCTCTGTCAGTAAGTCTATGTGTATTGCCGTGCCATAGTTCCGTTTCCTTTTATATCGATTGTCGGTTGGTCTCACTGGCTTTTGATTTGAATCCCCGGTTCGTACGGAATAGCTCTCTGAAAAAACCTAATTCTGCCTAACGATGACATAGAATCGAAACCAGAGTGCCCCCTCCATCAGCTCCCATCACCATGTGAGAGGTCTTAGATCATACACTGAAACGCAACCCCGAGTCGACCCACTAGGTGTCACCCTAGTACCGTTTTCACTATGGAGATCATTGTCTTGACTCACCCTGCCCTGCTCACTCACTCATTCAATCAACCCCCTCTGCCCTGTTTCCTCTCTACCATCGCAAAACTCTAACAGCATGTCCTCCGCCGTGACCGCCCACCGGATTTCTGACCTAAAGTGGTTCTGCTCTGGATTGTATTACAAAACCCCCCCCCCCCCTCCTCCCCTCTCTCCCTTCCTACGAAACAGCGGATGGAATGGGACCAGAGCACACCCAGGCAACAGGACCGGGGTGCCGAACGTCCACGACCATGGCAGTATCTACGTGCCACGCGTGGGACACCTGGAAAAAACTCACCAAGAACTCTCAGAAAGACAATTATGCCCTGGATTAATCCTTCATTTTGTTGTATTCCATTGTTGCGCCCCAAATGGGTTTTCATCCTCTCAAAGGCATTCAGCACCCTCATGTACCGGTCGCGTATCCCTACAAAAAAATAGGGAACTTATTCCTCCATTCTACCTTATTTTATTTTATTTTTATTCTGTCATTGACAAATGTTTGATTTTTGTAAAAAAGTGTAATCGGAGCAGGAGTGGTACCGCCGGGACTACAGTTTGACGTGCTCATGCACCTTGTTACCTGCCTTTATTATATATCGCCCACAAATAGGGACAAATGGACATCTTCTATTAATCGTTGCCCGCAAACAGGGACTTTATTGTTTTATTCCCTCCTTCCCTGAAAGAGAGGTGTTTGATGGACCTTGGATCCCTTGTTTTTACTTTAATTTCTACTTAAAACCATGTGTATTATAACCATCCTACTGTACCTTGTTCAAGTTCAAGTGCCTTCCACACGTGCCGTCTTATTTATATAAAGACAGTATTGCACTGATTGATTGGACTGTCTCTCTTTTTTTGCAAATGCTCCTCCCCATTGTCCTGTGGTTTTCCCCCTTTACTCATGGATTGATGTCTCCCACACATATGCCTGCGTGTGTTTAATTCAGGAATTGGAATCTCACGATGGCCTGAGTTAAGGTTTTGGTCTGCTTACCTGACGTCACACTTTTAAGACTGTACCATTGTGTCATGTGCCTGTTGTGATAGGCCCCCTCCCCCTCCCCCCTCCCCCCCGCCACTCAGAGTGAGTTGGTTTGCTCCCTGCGCGCGCTCTGTTTACCACTAGACATCTCCAACAGCAGGACTGCGTGCGTCCTCTTACCGTCCCTGGTCTACCTTGTCTACTACTAGTAAGAATTACTGGCAGGTTCTGATAAAGCTGCTTCACAGGTATACTATGCACTGAACCCACCTTATCTGTGTAGGAAAAAACGGTCTGTCAACACTTGCTAAAACTCTCTCTGACAATAAAACACCGCGCTGCTGCTCTGCGTAAACCTCTCAGCAGCGTGGACCTAACTCGAGGTGTTTATTTATCCTCCGTCGTGCTACCGTTGTTTATTATCACGGTTTGTTTGCTATGCCTCTCTTGTAAGGCTTCTGACTGTTTAAGAGACCATATTAGACCCTATGAATAAGTACTCTTGGTTGGATGACAGACCATCAGTGAGCCGTTTTTATAACCCAAACATCAAGCTGCCCGCAGCTGGATCTGTCGTGTTGATCAGTCAGACTTGACAAACCTTGAATTGGACTGATGTTCTCCTATCATTTCTCAATTGGCCCAACTGTTGGACTCACTGGTTGACTGTAACAATGCACCATGATTGATATAAAGTCCGTTTTTTGTTGATGAGGCTTTAGGGTTAGTTTGGACACAGGTGGTTGGAATCCTGCTAATTAACAGCCTTTAATTTACCAAAAACTGCCTTGACCCACTCTGTGGTTCCCTCTGAGCTGTTTATCTGTGTTACATGATCAATTATGTTCAACATAAGGCCTGCCTTGGTGCTACCTCATTACAATCCAACTACCCTATTGCCACGCGGGGATCACTGAGTGACATAGGACGTGTTTCTGATGTGCAAATCTCCTCTATTAGCGGTCCCATACCCACATTGTCCCTGACCGGAACCACCTGCCGCCTCCTGTCATCTGCTGTGTCAGAGCGCGGGTAACCAACTGAGGTGAGTCGATGACCGTCGCGCTGCACCTGCGCTTTCTGTGTAACCAACCACCCCTCTCTGATGATGACTCAGTGTGCATATATTCCCTCCAGTATTGGTTTACTATAAGCAATCTCAATCCCTTACCCTAAACATAACCCCCCACGGGGCAGCACACTTAAACCTGACCGGTATCCTTGCGCTAATATTAATACTGAATGTTAACATCACAACGGATCTCAAACATTGGTTTACTATAAGCAATCTCTAAACCCTTACCCTAAACACAACCCCCCACGGGGCAGCGCACCTAAACCTAACCGTTATCCTTGCACTAATATTAATACTGAATATTAATATCACAACGGATCTCAAACATTGGTTTACTATAAGCACTCTCAAACCCTTACCCTAAACATAACCCCCCACGGGGCAGCACACCTGAACCTAACCGGTATCTTTGCACTAATATTAATACTAAATATTAATATTACAACGAATCTCAAACAACCAACCTAAACCTGACCTCCCACGGGGCAGAACACCTAAACCCAACCTTTACCTTTGTCATACCGGTGACTGAATCAATCAGTTTGACGCACACTGTCCTTGTCCTGCCTTTATATATATATGAAAAATGTTTATTATTATTTTTTTCCCCCCTCCCAACCCAAAGCAAGCCATAATATATCATTTGAATATGAAATCACACACGTGAGAACCTGGTACCTTCTCATGTGGGGACCGTCTGTAGGAGAATCGTGTCTGGTCTGGTCCGAAACACGATGTGATCACAGAAAGCCACTGATGATTGTGATTTCGAATTGACATGCATTTGACTTTAACACAGGCCTGAGGCCTCCCGTATCTCCATGAAAACCTCCCTCAACGTTATACCCTTCCCACCAATAGGCCCCCAATAAAACATGGAGCGGGGCGGTCCTCAGAGCCTTCCCCAAGGTCCATAACGGAAGTACAATTGAACAGTCTCCCCTGCCATAATAACTTCTGCCTACAATATTAATATTAATATATATTGCGGATCTACAAGCTCGTGGCGCGGACCCTTGCACCTTGGTTAGGGTCCTCAGAGCCTTCCCCTACGGTCCAGAATATATATAATAATAACTATATGGTCTTCTTCACCACAACATGTTAACCTTCCCTGGTTTACGATACGGCCACCACCCTTCCTCTCACTCTCATGGTATGTATGATTGTATTTGCCTCTCGTGGTCTGTTCAGCCCTGCAAACTTGACTCTTCTCTACTATGAAACTGTATGGCAAGACCTGACGACAGGCAGTTCTCTATAGGTAGCTATTCACCTTCCTAAATAGGGACCTGTGTCTCCTGGCAGAGCACGCACCAAGAGTCCACCCCAACGCTCCATGATAACTATATTACACTTTTAAGATGTGACTCTTGACTATTTTATTAGAAATGGATCTGCGGAATGCATATTAGATGGTATGGGATACTGGCTCCTTTAATCCATATGGCCGGAACCTTGTTTCTGTCTCCCCCTCTCCCCTCTCTTGTACATTCTCTCTATCATCTCGGACTAGGACGCGGAACATGCAAGGTTACCCCTATACCCCACGGAGGATACGCGATCGCTCGCCGCAACGAACAGTACGCCCCAATTGGATGGGGATCGAGATCTCGCTCTCCCTCACTCCCTAGGAGTAGAATTCACGCGTCCTTCTGGGACCCTGCGTCCTCCCCCCCGCGTGCGGCAAGCCCCAGTAACACAACAACTCCACCCCAAGGTACAGCAGGTCATCCTGTCCTTCGGTTTCAATAACAGACACAATCTATCGCTCAACACCTTTGAGAGAAACGTCGACTACGGGACGTCGCGACTGAAAAATTCCCCTAAGCCCTAACCCTACTCCCCATTGTACACCAGGCGAACCTACGTAGGATCAACTGTTGCCTGGAAATATACCCGCATATTCCTTCCCCTATGGATTTTACAACCATACATCTCTCGCCCTGGCCATGTGCTGCTCGGTGGCGCGCTACGAGCTTGTAGATCTGCTATTTCACAACAAAAGAAAGAAAAACCAATTGGATGGGGATCGAGATCTCGCTCTCCCTCACTCCCTAGGAGTAGAATTCACGCGTCCTTCTGGGACCCTGCGTCCTCCCCCCCGCGTGCGGCAAGCCCCAGTAACACAACAACTCCACCCCAAGGTACAGCAGGTCATACTGTCCTTCGGTTTCAATAACAGACACAATCTATCGCTCAACACCTTTGAGAGAAACGTCGACTACGGGACGTCGCGACTGAACAATTCCCCTAAGCCCTAACCCTACTCCCCATTGTACACCAGGCGAACCTACGTAGGATCAACTGTTGCCTGGAAAAATACCCGCATATTCCTTCCCCTATGGATTTTACAACCACACATCTCTCGCCCTGGCCATGTGCCACTCGGTGGCGCGCTACGAGCTTGTAGATCTGCTATTTCACAACAGATTATAGTAAAGAAGAAGAACCTGGCCAGGTGCCGCTTGATCACAACAGATTAAAGAATCCTGGCCATGTGCCGCTTGATCATAACAGATTGTAGTAAGGAAGAAGAACCTGGCCATGTGCCGCTTGTTCACAACAGATTATAGCAAAGAAAAGGAAAAAAGTCCAGATAAAGTCCCCCCCCCCCCTGGCCAACCCGCCCCCCGGCGACGCGTCGCTACGCGACGCTTAGGGTTAGCGAAAGACCCCTCCTTTTATGTGTAGAAAATCAAACAGAATAGTCTAACACACAACCTACCGTATCGGTATACTGGACCAGAAGAGCCCTTCTCCTTTTCTCCCCCCTAGGATTATCTTACCTCCTAATGGATTCAATCATAGAAATTCATACTCTGATTTGTCCTTCACATTTATCACCCTGATCACTGCATCCCCTCACTCGGATTAGAATCATATATTCACCTGCACCCCCCCCTTGGCCAACCCGCCCCCCGGCGATGCGTCGCTACGCGACGCTTAGGGTTAGCGAAAGAAGAATAAAAGGAAAAAACAACAACAAAGAAGAAGAATAATACAGTCCAGATCACTGCATCCCCTCATTCGGATTAGAATGATATATTTACGCCCCCCTGGCGACGCGTCATATCACATCACATCATGTCCCTCACATCAATTCCTCCTTCACTCCTCTTTCCGGTGTTGGGCTCTGATAGGCCGGCGAAGCTCTCTGTCAGTAAGTCTATGTGTATTGCCGTGCCATAGTTCCGTTTCCTTTTATATCGATTGTCGGTTGGTCTCACTGGCTTTTGATTTGAATCCCCGGTTCGTACGGAATAGCTCTCTGAAAAAACCTAATTCTGCCTAACGATGACATAGAATCGAAACCAGAGTGCCCCCTCCATCAGCTCCCATCACCATGTGAGAGGTCTTAGATCATACACTGAAACGCAACCCCGAGTCGACCCACTAGGTGTCACCCTAGTACCGTTTTCACTATGGAGATCATTGTCTTGACTCACCCTGCCCTGCTCACTCACTCATTCAATCAACCCCCTCTGCCCTGTTTCCTCTCTACCATCGCAAAACTCTAACAGCATGTCCTCCGCCGTGACCGCCCACCGGATTTCTGACCTAAAGTGGTTCTGCTCTGGATTGTATTACAAAACCCCCCCCCCCCCTCCTCCCCTCTCTCCCTTCCTACGAAACAGCGGATGGAATGGGACCAGAGCACACCCAGGCAACAGGACCGGGGTGCCGAACGTCCACGACCATGGCAGTATCTACGTGCCACGCGTGGGACACCTGGAAAAAACTCACCAAGAACTCTCAGAAAGACAATTATGCCCTGGATTAATCCTTCATTTTGTTGTATTCCATTGTTGCGCCCCAAATGGGTTTTCATCCTCTCAAAGGCATTCAGCACCCTCATGTACCGGTCGCGTATCCCTACAAAAAAATAGGGAACTTATTCCTCCATTCTACCTTATTTTATTTTATTTTTATTCTGTCATTGACAAATGTTTGATTTTTGTAAAAAAGTGTAATCGGAGCAGGAGTGGTACCGCCGGGACTACAGTTTGACGTGCTCATGCACCTTGTTACCTGCCTTTATTATATATCGCCCACAAATAGGGACAAATGGACATCTTCTATTAATCGTTGCCCGCAAACAGGGACTTTATTGTTTTATTCCCTCCTTCCCTGAAAGAGAGGTGTTTGATGGACCTTGGATCCCTTGTTTTTACTTTAATTTCTACTTAAAACCATGTGTATTATAACCATCCTACTGTACCTTGTTCAAGTTCAAGTGCCTTCCACACGTGCCGTCTTATTTATATAAAGACAGTATTGCACTGATTGATTGGACTGTCTCTCTTTTTTTGCAAATGCTCCTCCCCATTGTCCTGTGGTTTTCCCCCTTTACTCATGGATTGATGTCTCCCACACATATGCCTGCGTGTGTTTAATTCAGGAATTGGAATCTCACGATGGCCTGAGTTAAGGTTTTGGTCTGCTTACCTGACGTCACACTTTTAAGACTGTACCATTGTGTCATGTGCCTGTTGTGATAGGCCCCCTCCCCCTCCCCCCTCCCCCCCGCCACTCAGAGTGAGTTGGTTTGCTCCCTGCGCGCGCTCTGTTTACCACTAGACATCTCCAACAGCAGGACTGCGTGCGTCCTCTTACCGTCCCTGGTCTACCTTGTCTACTACTAGTAAGAATTACTGGCAGGTTCTGATAAAGCTGCTTCACAGGTATACTATGCACTGAACCCACCTTATCTGTGTAGGAAAAAACGGTCTGTCAACACTTGCTAAAACTCTCTCTGACAATAAAACACCGCGCTGCTGCTCTGCGTAAACCTCTCAGCAGCGTGGACCTAACTCGAGGTGTTTATTTATCCTCCGTCGTGCTACCGTTGTTTATTATCACGGTTTGTTTGCTATGCCTCTCTTGTAAGGCTTCTGACTGTTTAAGAGACCATATTAGACCCTATGAATAAGTACTCTTGGTTGGATGACAGACCATCAGTGAGCCGTTTTTATAACCCAAACATCAAGCTGCCCGCAGCTGGATCTGTCGTGTTGATCAGTCAGACTTGACAAACCTTGAATTGGACTGATGTTCTCCTATCATTTCTCAATTGGCCCAACTGTTGGACTCACTGGTTGACTGTAACAATGCACCATGATTGATATAAAGTCCGTTTTTTGTTGATGAGGCTTTAGGGTTAGTTTGGACACAGGTGGTTGGAATCCTGCTAATTAACAGCCTTTAATTTACCAAAAACTGCCTTGACCCACTCTGTGGTTCCCTCTGAGCTGTTTATCTGTGTTACATGATCAATTATGTTCAACATAAGGCCTGCCTTGGTGCTACCTCATTACAATCCAACTACCCTATTGCCACGCGGGGATCACTGAGTGACATAGGACGTGTTTCTGATGTGCAAATCTCCTCTATTAGCGGTCCCATACCCACATTGTCCCTGACCGGAACCACCTGCCGCCTCCTGTCATCTGCTGTGTCAGAGCGCGGGTAACCAACTGAGGTGAGTCGATGACCGTCGCGCTGCACCTGCGCTTTCTGTGTAACCAACCACCCCTCTCTGATGATGACTCAGTGTGCATATATTCCCTCCAGTATTGGTTTACTATAAGCAATCTCAATCCCTTACCCTAAACATAACCCCCCACGGGGCAGCACACTTAAACCTGACCGGTATCCTTGCGCTAATATTAATACTGAATGTTAACATCACAACGGATCTCAAACATTGGTTTACTATAAGCAATCTCTAAACCCTTACCCTAAACACAACCCCCCACGGGGCAGCGCACCTAAACCTAACCGTTATCCTTGCACTAATATTAATACTGAATATTAATATCACAACGGATCTCAAACATTGGTTTACTATAAGCACTCTCAAACCCTTACCCTAAACATAACCCCCCACGGGGCAGCACACCTGAACCTAACCGGTATCTTTGCACTAATATTAATACTAAATATTAATATTACAACGAATCTCAAACAACCAACCTAAACCTGACCTCCCACGGGGCAGAACACCTAAACCCAACCTTTACCTTTGTCATACCGGTGACTGAATCAATCAGTTTGACGCACACTGTCCTTGTCCTGCCTTTATATATATATGAAAAATGTTTATTATTATTTTTTTCCCCCCTCCCAACCCAAAGCAAGCCATAATATATCATTTGAATATGAAATCACACACGTGAGAACCTGGTACCTTCTCATGTGGGGACCGTCTGTAGGAGAATCGTGTCTGGTCTGGTCCGAAACACGATGTGATCACAGAAAGCCACTGATGATTGTGATTTCGAATTGACATGCATTTGACTTTAACACAGGCCTGAGGCCTCCCGTATCTCCATGAAAACCTCCCTCAACGTTATACCCTTCCCACCAATAGGCCCCCAATAAAACATGGAGCGGGGCGGTCCTCAGAGCCTTCCCCAAGGTCCATAACGGAAGTACAATTGAACAGTCTCCCCTGCCATAATAACTTCTGCCTACAATATTAATATTAATATATATTGCGGATCTACAAGCTCGTGGCGCGGACCCTTGCACCTTGGTTAGGGTCCTCAGAGCCTTCCCCTACGGTCCAGAATATATATAATAATAACTATATGGTCTTCTTCACCACAACATGTTAACCTTCCCTGGTTTACGATACGGCCACCACCCTTCCTCTCACTCTCATGGTATGTATGATTGTATTTGCCTCTCGTGGTCTGTTCAGCCCTGCAAACTTGACTCTTCTCTACTATGAAACTGTATGGCAAGACCTGACGACAGGCAGTTCTCTATAGGTAGCTATTCACCTTCCTAAATAGGGACCTGTGTCTCCTGGCAGAGCACGCACCAAGAGTCCACCCCAACGCTCCATGATAACTATATTACACTTTTAAGATGTGACTCTTGACTATTTTATTAGAAATGGATCTGCGGAATGCATATTAGATGGTATGGGATACTGGCTCCTTTAATCCATATGGCCGGAACCTTGTTTCTGTCTCCCCCTCTCCCCTCTCTTGTACATTCTCTCTATCATCTCGGACTAGGACGCGGAACATGCAAGGTTACCCCTATACCCCACGGAGGATACGCGATCGCTCGCCGCAACGAACAGTACGCCCCAATTGGATGGGGATCGAGATCTCGCTCTCCCTCACTCCCTAGGAGTAGAATTCACGCGTCCTTCTGGGACCCTGCGTCCTCCCCCCCGCGTGCGGCAAGCCCCAGTAACACAACAACTCCACCCCAAGGTACAGCAGGTCATCCTGTCCTTCGGTTTCAATAACAGACACAATCTATCGCTCAACACCTTTGAGAGAAACGTCGACTACGGGACGTCGCGACTGAAAAATTCCCCTAAGCCCTAACCCTACTCCCCATTGTACACCAGGCGAACCTACGTAGGATCAACTGTTGCCTGGAAATATACCCGCATATTCCTTCCCCTATGGATTTTACAACCATACATCTCTCGCCCTGGCCATGTGCTGCTCGGTGGCGCGCTACGAGCTTGTAGATCTGCTATTTCACAACAAAAGAAAGAAAAACCAATTGGATGGGGATCGAGATCTCGCTCTCCCTCACTCCCTAGGAGTAGAATTCACGCGTCCTTCTGGGACCCTGCGTCCTCCCCCCCGCGTGCGGCAAGCCCCAGTAACACAACAACTCCACCCCAAGGTACAGCAGGTCATACTGTCCTTCGGTTTCAATAACAGACACAATCTATCGCTCAACACCTTTGAGAGAAACGTCGACTACGGGACGTCGCGACTGAACAATTCCCCTAAGCCCTAACCCTACTCCCCATTGTACACCAGGCGAACCTACGTAGGATCAACTGTTGCCTGGAAAAATACCCGCATATTCCTTCCCCTATGGATTTTACAACCACACATCTCTCGCCCTGGCCATGTGCCACTCGGTGGCGCGCTACGAGCTTGTAGATCTGCTATTTCACAACAGATTATAGTAAAGAAGAAGAACCTGGCCAGGTGCCGCTTGATCACAACAGATTAAAGAATCCTGGCCATGTGCCGCTTGATCATAACAGATTGTAGTAAGGAAGAAGAACCTGGCCATGTGCCGCTTGTTCACAACAGATTATAGCAAAGAAAAGGAAAAAAGTCCAGATAAAGTCCCCCCCCCCCCTGGCCAACCCGCCCCCCGGCGACGCGTCGCTACGCGACGCTTAGGGTTAGCGAAAGACCCCTCCTTTTATGTGTAGAAAATCAAACAGAATAGTCTAACACACAACCTACCGTATCGGTATACTGGACCAGAAGAGCCCTTCTCCTTTTCTCCCCCCTAGGATTATCTTACCTCCTAATGGATTCAATCATAGAAATTCATACTCTGATTTGTCCTTCACATTTATCACCCTGATCACTGCATCCCCTCATTCGGATTAGAATCATATATTCACCTGCACCCCCCCCTTGGCCAACCCGCCCCCCGGCGATGCGTCGCTACGCGACGCTTAGGGTTAGCGAAAGAAGAATAAAAGGAAAAAACAACAACAAAGAAGAAGAATAATACAGTCCAGATCACTGCATCCCCTCATTCGGATTAGAATGATATATTTACGCCCCCCTGGCGACGCGTCATATCACATCACATCATGTCCCTCACATCAATTCCTCCTTCACTCCTCTTTCCGGTGTTGGGCTCTGATAGGCCGGCGAAGCTCTCTGTCAGTAAGTCTATGTGTATTGCCGTGCCATAGTTCCGTTTCCTTTTATATCGATTGTCGGTTGGTCTCACTGGCTTTTGATTTGAATCCCCGGTTCGTACGGAATAGCTCTCTGAAAAAACCTAATTCTGCCTAACGATGACATAGAATCGAAACCAGAGTGCCCCCTCCATCAGCTCCCATCACCATGTGAGAGGTCTTAGATCATACACTGAAACGCAACCCCGAGTCGACCCACTAGGTGTCACCCTAGTACCGTTTTCACTATGGAGATCATTGTCTTGACTCACCCTGCCCTGCTCACTCACTCATTCAATCAACCCCCTCTGCCCTGTTTCCTCTCTACCATCGCAAAACTCTAACAGCATGTCCTCCGCCGTGACCGCCCACCGGATTTCTGACCTAAAGTGGTTCTGCTCTGGATTGTATTACAAACCCCCCCCCCCCCCCTCCTCCCCTCTCTCCCTTCCTACGAAACAGCGGATGGAATGGGACCAGAGCACACCCAGGCAACAGGACCGGGGTGCCGAACGTCCACGACCATGGCAGTATCTACGTGCCACGCGTGGGACACCTGGAAAAAACTCACCAAGAACTCTCAGAAAGACAATTATGCCCTGGATTAATCCTTCATTTTGTTGTATTCCATTGTTGCACCCCAAATGGGTTTTCATCCTCTCAAAGGCATTCAGCACCCTCATGTACCGGTCGCGTATCCCTACAAAAAAATAGGGAACTTATTCCTCCATTCTACCTTATTTTATTTTATTTTTATTCTGTCATTGACAAATGTTTGATTTTTGTAAAAAAGTGTAATCGGAGCAGGAGTGGTACCGCCGGGACTACAGTTTGACGTGCTCATGCACCTTGTTACCTGCCTTTATTATATATCGCCCACAAATAGGGACAAATGGACATCTTCTATTAATCGTTGCCCGCAAACAGGGACTTTATTGTTTTATTCCCTCCTTCCCTGAAAGAGAGGTGTTTGATGGACCTTGGATCCCTTGTTTTTACTTTAATTTCTACTTAAAACCATGTGTATTATAACCATCCTACTGTACCTTGTTCAAGTTCAAGTGCCTTCCACACGTGCCGTCTTATTTATATAAAGACAGTATTGCACTGATTGATTGGACTGTCTCTCTTTTTTGCAAATGCTCCTCCCCATTGTCCTGTGGTTTCCCCCTTTACTCATGGATTGATGTCTCCCACACATATGCCCGCGTGTGTTTAATTCAGGAATTGGAACTTCACGATGGCCTGAGTTAAGGTTTTGGTCTGCTTACCTGACGTCACACTTTTAAGACTGTACCATTGTGTCATGTGCCTGTTGTGATAGGCCCCCTCCCCCTCCCCCCTCCCCCCCGCCACTCAGAGTGAGTTGGTTTGCTCCCTGCGCGCGCTCTGTTTACCACTAGACATCTCCAACAGCAGGACTGCGTGCGTCCTCTTACCGTCCCTGGTCTACCTTGTCTACTACTAGTAAGAATTACTGGCAGGTTCTGATAAAGCTGCTTCACAGGTATACTATGCACTGAACCCACCTTATCTGTGTAGGAAAAAACGGTCTGTCAACACTTGCTAAAACTCTCTCTGACAATAAAACACCGCGCTGCTGCTCTGCGTAAACCTCTCGGCAGCGTGGACCTAACTCGAGGTGTTTATTTATCCTCCGTCGTGCTACTGTTGTTTATTATCACGGTTTGTTTGCTATGCCTCTCTTGTAAGGCTTCTGACTGTTTAAGAGACCATATTAGACCCTATGAATAAGTACTCTTGGTTGGATGACAGACCATCAGTGAGCCGTTTTTATAACCCAAACATCAAGCTGCCCGCAGCTGGATCTGTCGTGTTGATCAGTCAGACTTGACAAACCTTGAATTGGACTGATGTTCTCCTATCATTTCTCAATTGGCCCAACTGTTGGACTCACTGGTTGACTGTAACAATGCACCATGATTGATATAAAGTCCGTTTTTTGTTGATGAGGCTTTAAGGGTTAGTTTGGACACAGGTGGTTGGAATCCTGCTAATTAACAGCCTTTAATTTACCAAAAACTGCCTTGACCCACTCTGTGGTTCCCTCTGAGCTGTTTATCTGTGTTACATGATCAATTATGTTCAACATAAGGCCTGCCTTGGTGCTACCTCATTACAATCCAACTACCCTATTGCCACGCGGGGATCACTGAGTGACATAGGACGTGTTTCTGATGTGCAAATCTCCTCTATTAGCGGTCCCATACCCACATTGTCCCTGACCGGAACCACCTGCCGCCTCCTGTCATCTGCTGTGTCAGAGCGCGGGTAACCAACTGAGGTGAGTCGATGACCGTCGCGCTGCACCTGCGCTTTCTGTGTAACCAACCACCCCTCTCTGATGATGACTCAGTGTGCATATATTCCCTCCAGTATTGGTTTACTATAAGCAATCTCAATCCCTTACCCTAAACATAACCCCCCACGGGGCAGCACACTTAAACCTGACCGGTATCCTTGCGCTAATATTAATACTGAATGTTAACATCACAACGGATCTCAAACATTGGTTTACTATAAGCAATCTCTAAACCCTTACCCTAAACACAACCCCCCACGGGGCAGCGCACCTAAACCTAACCGGTATCCTTGCACTAATATTAATACTGAATATTAATATCACAACGGATCTCAAACATTGGTTTACTATAAGCACTCTCAAACCCTTACCCTAAACATAACCCCCCACGGGGCAGCACACCTGAACCTAACCGGTATCTTTGCACTAATATTAATACTAAATATTAATATTACAACGAACCTCAAACAACCAACCTAAACCTGACCTCCCACGGGGCAGAACACCTAAACCCAACCTTTACCTTTGTCATACCGGTGACTGAATCAATCAGTTTGACGCACACTGTCCTTGTCCTGCCTTTATATATATATATGAAAAATGTTTATTATTATTTTATTTTTTTTCCCCCCTCCCAACCCAAAGCAAGCCATAATATATCATTTGAATATGAAATCACACACGTGAGAACCTGGTACCTTCTCATGTGGGGACCGTCTGTAGGAGAATCGTGTCTGGTCTGGTCCGAAACACGATGTGATCACAGAAAGCCACTGATGATTGTGATTTCGAATTGACATGCATTTGACTTTAACACAGGCCTGAGGCCTCCCGTATCTCCATGAAAACCTCCCTCAACGTTATACCCTTCCCACCAATAGGCCCCCAATAAAACATGGAGCGGGGCGGTCCTCAGAGCCTTCCCCAAGGTCCATAACGGAAGTACAATTGAACAGTCTCCCCTGCCATAATAACTTCTGCCTACAATATTAATATTAATATATATTGCGGATCTACAAGCTCGTGGCGCGGACCCTTGCACCTTGGTTAGGGTCCTCAGAGCCTTCCCCTACGGTCCAGAATATATATAATAATAACTATATGGTCTTCTTCACCACAACATGTTAACCTTCCCTGGTTTACGATACGGCCACCACCCTTCCTCTCACTCTCATGGTATGTATGATTGTATTTGCCTCTCGTGGTCTGTTCAGCCCTGCAAACTTGACTCTTCTCTACTATGAAACTGTATGGCAAGACCTGACGACAGGCAGTTCTCTATAGGTAGCTATTCACCTTCCTAAATAGGGACCTGTGTCTCCTGGCAGAGCACGCACCAAGAGTCCACCCCAACGCTCCATGATAACTATATTACACTTTTAAGATGTGACTCTTGACTATTTTATTAGAAATGGATCTGCGGAATGCATATTAGATGGTATGGGATACTGGCTCCTTTAATCCATATGGCCGGAACCTTGTTTCTGTCTCCCCCTCTCCCCTCTCTTGTACATTCTCTCTATCATCTCGGACTAGGACGCGGAACATGCAAGGTTACCCCTATACCCCACGGAGGATACGCGATCGCTCGCCGCAACGAACAGTACGCCCCAATTGGATGGGGATCGAGATCTCGCTCTCCCTCACTCCCTAGGAGTAGAATTCACGCGTCCTTCTGGGACCCTGCGTCCTCCCCCCCGCGTGCGGCAAGCCCCAGTAACACAACAACTCCACCCCAAGGTACAGCAGGTCATCCTGTCCTTCGGTTTCAATAACAGACACAATCTATCGCTCAACACCTTTGAGAGAAACGTCGACTACGGGACGTCGCGACTGAAAAATTCCCCTAAGCCCTAACCCTACTCCCCATTGTACACCAGGCGAACCTACGTAGGATCAACTGTTGCCTGGAAATATACCCGCATATTCCTTCCCCTATGGATTTTACAACCATACATCTCTCGCCCTGGCCATGTGCTGCTCGGTGGCGCGCTACGAGCTTGTAGATCTGCTATTTCACAACAAAAGAAAGAAAAACCAATTGGATGGGGATCGAGATCTCGCTCTCCCTCACTCCCTAGGAGTAGAATTCACGCGTCCTTCTGGGACCCTGCGTCCTCCCCCCCGCGTGCGGCAAGCCCCAGTAACACAACAACTCCACCCCAAGGTACAGCAGGTCATACTGTCCTTCGGTTTCAATAACAGACACAATCTATCGCTCAACACCTTTGAGAGAAACGTCGACTACGGGACGTCGCGACTGAACAATTCCCCTAAGCCCTAACCCTACTCCCCATTGTACACCAGGCGAACCTACGTAGGATCAACTGTTGCCTGGAAAAATACCCGCATATTCCTTCCCCTATGGATTTTACAACCACACATCTCTCGCCCTGGCCATGTGCCACTCGGTGGCGCGCTACGAGCTTGTAGATCTGCTATTTCACAACAGATTATAGTAAAGAAGAAGAACCTGGCCAGGTGCCGCTTGATCACAACAGATTAAAGAATCCTGGCCATGTGCCGCTTGATCATAACAGATTGTAGTAAGGAAGAAGAACCTGGCCATGTGCCGCTTGTTCACAACAGATTATAGCAAAGAAAAGGAAAAAAGTCCAGATAAAGTCCCCCCCCCCCCTGGCCAACCCGCCCCCCGGCGACGCGTCGCTACGCGACGCTTAGGGTTAGCGAAAGACCCCTCCTTTTATGTGTAGAAAATCAAACAGAATAGTCTAACACACAACCTACCGTATCGGTATACTGGACCAGAAGAGCCCTTCTCCTTTTCTCCCCCCTAGGATTATCTTACCTCCTAATGGATTCAATCATAGAAATTCATACTCTGATTTGTCCTTCACATTTATCACCCTGATCACTGCATCCCCTCATTCGGATTAGAATCATATATTCACCTGCACCCCCCCCTTGGCCAACCCGCCCCCCGGCGATGCGTCGCTACGCGACGCTTAGGGTTAGCGAAAGAAGAATAAAAGGAAAAAACAACAACAAAGAAGAAGAATAATACAGTCCAGATCACTGCATCCCCTCATTCGGATTAGAATGATATATTTACGCCCCCCTGGCGACGCGTCATATCACATCACATCATGTCCCTCACATCAATTCCTCCTTCACTCCTCTTTCCGGTGTTGGGCTCTGATAGGCCGGCGAAGCTCTCTGTCAGTAAGTCTATGTGTATTGCCGTGCCATAGTTCCGTTTCCTTTTATATCGATTGTCGGTTGGTCTCACTGGCTTTTGATTTGAATCCCCGGTTCGTACGGAATAGCTCTCCGAAAAAACCTAATTCTGCCTAACGATGACATAGAATCGAAACCAGAGTGCCCCCTCCATCAGCTCCCATCACCATGTGAGAGGTCTTAGATCATACACTGAAACGCAACCCCGAGTCGACCCACTAGGTGTCACCCTAGTACCGTTTTCACTATGGAGATCATTGTCTTGACTCACCCTGCCCTGCTCACTCACTCATTCAATCAACCCCCTCTGCCCTGTTTCCTCTCTACCATCGCAAAACTCTAACAGCATGTACTCCGCCGTGACCGCCCACCGGATTTCTGACCTAAAGTGGTTCTGCTCTGGATTGTATTACAAAACCCCCCCCCCCCCCTCCTCCCCTCTCTCCCTTCCTACGAAACAGCGGATGGAATGGGACCAGAGCACACCCAGGCAACAGGACCGGGGTGCCGAACGTCCACGACCATGGCAGTATCTACGTGCCACGCGTGGGACACCTGGAAAAAACTCACCAAGAACTCTCAGAAAGACAATTATGCCCTGGATTAATCCTTCATTTTGTTGTATTCCATTGTTGCACCCCAAATGGGTTTTCATCCTCTCAAAGGCATTCAGCACCCTCATGTACCGGTCGCGTATCCCTACAAAAAAATAGGGAACTTATTCCTCCATTCTACCTTATTTTATTTTATTTTTATTCTGTCATTGACAAATGTTTGATTTTTGTAAAAAAGTGTAATCGGAGCAGGAGTGGTACCGCCGGGACTACAGTTTGACGTGCTCATGCACCTTGTTACCTGCCTTTATTATATATCGCCCACAAATAGGGACAAATGGACATCTTCTATTAATCGTTGCCCGCAAACAGGGACTTTATTGTTTTATTCCCTCCTTCCCTGAAAGAGAGGTGTTTGATGGACCTTGGATCCCTTGTTTTTACTTTAATTTCTACTTAAAACCATGTGTATTATAACCATCCTACTGTACCTTGTTCAAGTTCAAGTGCCTTCCACACGTGCCGTCTTATTTATATAAAGACAGTATTGCACTGATTGATTGGACTGTCTCTCTTTTTTTGCAAATGCTCCTCCCCATTGTCCTGTGGTTTTTCCCCCTTTACTCATGGATTGATGTCTCCCACACATATGCCTGCGTGTGTTTAATTCAGGAATTGGAATCTCACGATGGCCTGAGTTAAGGTTTTGGTCTGCTTACCTGACGTCACACCTTTAAGACTGTACCATTGTGTCATGTGCCTGTTGTGATAGGCCCCCTCCCCCTCCCCCCTCCCCCCCGCCACTCAGAGTGAGTTGGTTTGCTCCCTGCGCGCGCTCCGTTTACCACTAGACATCTCCAACAGCAGGACTGCGTGCGTCCTCTTACCGTCCCTGGTCTACCTTGTCTACTACTAGTAAGAATTACTGGCAGGTTCTGATAAAGCTGCTTCACAGGTATACTATGCACTGAACCCACCTTATCTGTGTAGGAAAAAACGGTCTGTCAACACTTGCTAAAACTCTCTCTGACAATAAAACACCGCGCTGCTGCTCTGCGTAAACCTCTCGGCAGCGTGGACCTAACTCGAGGTGTTTATTTATCCTCCGTCGTGCTACCGTTGTTTATTATCACGGTTTGTTTGCTATGCCTCTCTTGTAAGGCTTCTGACTGTTTAAGAGACCATATTAGACCCTATGAATAAGTACTCTTGGTTGGATGACAGACCATCAGTGAGCCGTTTTTATAACCCAAACATCAAGCTGCCCGCAGCTGGATCTGTCGTGTTGTTCAGTCAGACTTGACAAACCTTGAATTGGACTGATGTTCTCCTATCATTTCTCAATTGGCCCAACTGTTGGACTCACTGGTTGACTGTAACAATGCACCATGATTGAAAGTCCGTTTTTTGTTGATGAGGCTTTAAGGGTTAGTTTGGACACAGGTGGTTGGAATCCTGCTAATTAACAGCCTTTAATTTACCAAAAACTGCCTTGACCCACTCTGTGGTTCCCTCTGAGCTGTTTATCTGTGTTACATGATCAATTATGTTCAACATAAGGCCTGCCTTGGTGCTACCTCATTACAATCCAACTACCCTATTGCCACGCGGGGATCACTGAGTGACATAGGACGTGTTTCTGATGTGCAGTCTCCTCTATTAGCGGTCCCATACCCACATTGTCCCTGACCGGAACCACCTGCCGCCTCCTGTCATCTGCTGTGTCAGAGCGCGGGTAACCAACTGAGGTGAGTCGATGACCGTCGCGCTGCACCTGCGCTTTCTGTGTAACCAACCACCCCTCTCTGATGATGGCTCAGTGTGCATATATTCCCTCCAGTATTGGTTTACTATAAGCAATCTCAATCCCTTACCCTAAACATAACCCCCCACGGGGCAGCACACTTAAACCTGACCGGTATCCTTGCACTAATGTTAATACTGAATGTTAACATCACAACGGATCTCAAACATTGGTTTACTATAAGCAATCTCTAAACCCTTACCCTAAACACAACCCCCCACGGGGCAGCGCACCTAAACCTAACCGGTATCCTTGCACTAATATTAATGCTGAATATTAATATCACAACGGATCTCAAACATTGGTTTACTATAAGCACTCTCAAACCCTTACCCTAAACATAACCCCCCACGGGGCAGCACACCTGAACCTAACCGGTATCTTTGCACTAATATTAATACTAAATATTAATATTACAACGAATCTCAAACAACCAACCTAAACCTGACCTCCCACGGGGCAGAACACCTAAACCCAACCTTTACCTTTGTCATACCGGTGACTGAATCAATCAGTTTGACGCACACTGTCCTTGTCCTGCCTTTATATATATATGAAAAATGTTTATTATTATTATTATTTTTTTTTTCCCCCCTCCCAACCCAAAGCAAGCCATAATATATCATTTGAATATGAAATCACACACGTGAGAACCTGGTGCCTTCTCATGTGGGGACCGTCTGTAGGAGAATCGTGTCTGGTCTGGTCCGAAACACGATGTGATCACAGAAAGCCACTGATGATTGTGATTTCGAATTGACATGCATTTGACTTTAACACAGGCCTGAGGCCTCCCGTATCTCCATGAAAACCTCCCTCAACGTTATACCCTTCCCACCAATAGGCCCCCAATAAAACATGGAGCGGGGCGGTCCTCAGAGCCTTCCCCAAGGTCCATAACGGAAGTACAATTGAACAGTCTCCCCTGCCATAATAACTTCTGCCTACAATATTAATATTAATATATATTGCGGATCTACAAGCTCGTGGCGCGGACCCTTGCACCTTGGTTAGGGTCCTCAGAGCCTTCCCCTACGGTCCAGAATATATATAATAATAACTATATGGTCTTCTTCACCACAACATGTTAACCTTCCCTGGTTTACGATACGGCCACCACCCTTCCTCTCACTCTCATGGTATGTATGATTGTATTTGCCTCTCGTGGTCTGTTCAGCCCTGCAAACTTGACTCTTCTCTACTATGAAACTGTATGGCAAGACCTGACGACAGGCAGTTCTCTATAGGTAGCTATTCACCTTCCTAAATAGGGACCTGTGTCTCCTGGCAGAGCACGCACCAAGAGTCCACCCCAACGCTCCATGATAACTATATTACACTTTTAAGATGTGACTCTTGACTATTTTATTAGAAATGGATCTGCGGAATGCATATTAGATGGTATGGGATACTGGCTCCTTTAATCCATATGGCCGGAACCTTGTTTCTGTCTCCCCCTCTCCCCTCTCTTGTACATTCTCTCTATCATCTCGGACTAGGACGCGGAACATGCAAGGTTACCCCTATACCCCACGGAGGATACGCGATCGCTCGCCGCAACGAACAGTACGCCCCAATTGGATGGGGATCGAGATCTCGCTCTCCCTCACTCCCTAGGAGTAGAATTCACGCGTCCTTCTGGGACCCTGCGTCCTCCCCCCCGCGTGCGGCAAGCCCCAGTAACACAACAACTCCACCCCAAGGTACAGCAGGTCATCCTGTCCTTCGGTTTCAATAACAGACACAATCTATCGCTCAACACCTTTGAGAGAAACGTCGACTACGGGACGTCGCGACTGAAAAATTCCCCTAAGCCCTAACCCTACTCCCCATTGTACACCAGGCGAACCTACGTAGGATCAACTGTTGCCTGGAAATATACCCGCATATTCCTTCCCCTATGGATTTTACAACCATACATCTCTCGCCCTGGCCATGTGCTGCTCGGTGGCGCGCTACGAGCTTGTAGATCTGCTATTTCACAACAAAAGAAAGAAAAACCAATTGGATGGGGATCGAGATCTCGCTCTCCCTCACTCCCTAGGAGTAGAATTCACGCGTCCTTCTGGGACCCTGCGTCCTCCCCCCCGCGTGCGGCAAGCCCCAGTAACACAACAACTCCACCCCAAGGTACAGCAGGTCATACTGTCCTTCGGTTTCAATAACAGACACAATCTATCGCTCAACACCTTTGAGAGAAACGTCGACTACGGGACGTCGCGACTGAACAATTCCCCTAAGCCCTAACCCTACTCCCCATTGTACACCAGGCGAACCTACGTAGGATCAACTGTTGCCTGGAAAAATACCCGCATATTCCTTCCCCTATGGATTTTACAACCACACATCTCTCGCCCTGGCCATGTGCCACTCGGTGGCGCGCTACGAGCTTGTAGATCTGCTATTTCACAACAGATTATAGTAAAGAAGAAGAACCTGGCCAGGTGCCGCTTGATCACAACAGATTAAAGAATCCTGGCCATGTGCCGCTTGATCATAACAGATTGTAGTAAGGAAGAAGAACCTGGCCATGTGCCGCTTGTTCACAACAGATTATAGCAAAGAAAAGGAAAAAAGTCCAGATAAAGTCCCCCCCCCCCCTGGCCAACCCGCCCCCCGGCGACGCGTCGCTACGCGACGCTTAGGGTTAGCGAAAGACCCCTCCTTTTATGTGTAGAAAATCAAACAGAATAGTCTAACACACAACCTACCGTATCGGTATACTGGACCAGAAGAGCCCTTCTCCTTTTCTCCCCCCTAGGATTATCTTACCTCCTAATGGATTCAATCATAGAAATTCATACTCTGATTTGTCCTTCACATTTATCACCCTGATCACTGCATCCCCTCATTCGGATTAGAATCATATATTCACCTGCACCCCCCCCTTGGCCAACCCGCCCCCCGGCGATGCGTCGCTACGCGACGCTTAGGGTTAGCGAAAGAAGAATAAAAGGAAAAAACAACAACAAAGAAGAAGAATAATACAGTCCAGATCACTGCATCCCCTCATTCGGATTAGAATGATATATTTACGCCCCCCTGGCGACGCGTCATATCACATCACATCATGTCCCTCACATCAATTCCTCCTTCACTCCTCTTTCCGGTGTTGGGCTCTGATAGGCCGGCGAAGCTCTCTGTCAGTAAGTCTATGTGTATTGCCGTGCCATAGTTCCGTTTCCTTTTATATCGATTGTCGGTTGGTCTCACTGGCTTTTGATTTGAATCCCCGGTTCGTACGGAATAGCTCTCCGAAAAAACCTAATTCTGCCTAACGATGACATAGAATCGAAACCAGAGTGCCCCCTCCATCAGCTCCCATCACCATGTGAGAGGTCTTAGATCATACACTGAAACGCAACCCCGAGTCGACCCACTAGGTGTCACCCTAGTACCGTTTTCACTATGGAGATCATTGTCTTGACTCACCCTGCCCTGCTCACTCACTCATTCAATCAACCCCCTCTGCCCTGTTTCCTCTCTACCATCGCAAAACTCTAACAGCATGTACTCCGCCGTGACCGCCCACCGGATTTCTGACCTAAAGTGGTTCTGCTCTGGATTGTATTACAAAAACCCCCCCCCCCCCTCCTCCCCTCTCTCCCTTCCTACGAAACAGCGGATGGAATGGGACCAGAGCACACCCAGGCAACAGGACCGGGGTGCCGAACGTCCACGACCATGGCAGTATCTACGTGCCACGCGTGGGACACCTGGAAAAAACTCACCAAGAACTCTCAGAAAGACAATTATGCCCTGGATTAATCCTTCATTTTGTTGTATTCCATTGTTGCACCCCAAATGGGTTTTCATCCTCTCAAAGGCATTCAGCACCCTCATGTACCGGTCGCGTATCCCTACAAAAAAATAGGGAACTTATTCCTCCATTCTACCTTATTTTATTTTATTTTTATTCTGTCATTGACAAATGTTTGATTTTTGTAAAAAAGTGTAATCGGAGCAGGAGTGGTACCGCCGGGACTACAGTTTGACGTGCTCATGCACCTTGTTACCTGCCTTTATTATATATCGCCCACAAATAGGGACAAATGGACATCTTCTATTAATCGTTGCCCGCAAACAGGGACTTTATTGTTTTATTCCCTCCTTCCCTGAAAGAGAGGTGTTTGATGGACCTTGGATCCCTTGTTTTTACTTTAATTTCTACTTAAAACCATGTGTATTATAACCATCCTACTGTACCTTGTTCAAGTTCAAGTGCCTTCCACACGTGCCGTCTTATTTATATAAAGACAGTATTGCACTGATTGATTGGACTGTCTCTCTTTTTTTGCAAATGCTCCTCCCCATTGTCCTGTGGTTTTTCCCCCTTTACTCATGGATTGATGTCTCCCACACATATGCCTGCGTGTGTTTAATTCAGGAATTGGAATCTCACGATGGCCTGAGTTAAGGTTTTGGTCTGCTTACCTGACGTCACACCTTTAAGACTGTACCATTGTGTCATGTGCCTGTTGTGATAGGCCCCCTCCCCCTCCCCCCTCCCCCCCGCCACTCAGAGTGAGTTGGTTTGCTCCCTGCGCGCGCTCCGTTTACCACTAGACATCTCCAACAGCAGGACTGCGTGCGTCCTCTTACCGTCCCTGGTCTACCTTGTCTACTACTAGTAAGAATTACTGGCAGGTTCTGATAAAGCTGCTTCACAGGTATACTATGCACTGAACCCACCTTATCTGTGTAGGAAAAAACGGTCTGTCAACACTTGCTAAAACTCTCTCTGACAATAAAACACCGCGCTGCTGCTCTGCGTAAACCTCTCGGCAGCGTGGACCTAACTCGAGGTGTTTATTTATCCTCCGTCGTGCTACCGTTGTTTATTATCACGGTTTGTTTGCTATGCCTCTCTTGTAAGGCTTCTGACTGTTTAAGAGACCATATTAGACCCTATGAATAAGTACTCTTGGTTGGATGACAGACCATCAGTGAGCCGTTTTTATAACCCAAACATCAAGCTGCCCGCAGCTGGATCTGTCGTGTTGTTCAGTCAGACTTGACAAACCTTGAATTGGACTGATGTTCTCCTATCATTTCTCAATTGGCCCAACTGTTGGACTCACTGGTTGACTGTAACAATGCACCATGATTGAAAGTCCGTTTTTTGTTGATGAGGCTTTAAGGGTTAGTTTGGACACAGGTGGTTGGAATCCTGCTAATTAACAGCCTTTAATTTACCAAAAACTGCCTTGACCCACTCTGTGGTTCCCTCTGAGCTGTTTATCTGTGTTACATGATCAATTATGTTCAACATAAGGCCTGCCTTGGTGCTACCTCATTACAATCCAACTACCCTATTGCCACGCGGGGATCACTGAGTGACATAGGACGTGTTTCTGATGTGCAGTCTCCTCTATTAGCGGTCCCATACCCACATTGTCCCTGACCGGAACCACCTGCCGCCTCCTGTCATCTGCTGTGTCAGAGCGCGGGTAACCAACTGAGGTGAGTCGATGACCGTCGCGCTGCACCTGCGCTTTCTGTGTAACCAACCACCCCTCTCTGATGATGGCTCAGTGTGCATATATTCCCTCCAGTATTGGTTTACTATAAGCAATCTCAATCCCTTACCCTAAACATAACCCCCCACGGGGCAGCACACTTAAACCTGACCGGTATCCTTGCACTAATGTTAATACTGAATGTTAACATCACAACGGATCTCAAACATTGGTTTACTATAAGCAATCTCTAAACCCTTACCCTAAACACAACCCCCCACGGGGCAGCGCACCTAAACCTAACCGGTATCCTTGCACTAATATCAATGCTGAATATTAATATCACAACGGATCTCAAACATTGGTTTACTATAAGCACTCTCAAACCCTTACCCTAAACATAACCCCCCACGGGGCAGCACACCTGAACCTAACCGGTATCTTTGCACTAATATTAATACTAAATATTAATATTACAACGAATCTCAAACAACCAACCTAAACCTGACCTCCCACGGGGCAGAACACCTAAACCCAACCTTTACCTTTGTCATACCGGTGACTGAATCAATCAGTTTGACGCACACTGTCCTTGTCCTGCCTTTATATATATATGAAAAATGTTTATTATTATTATTATTTTTTTTTTCCCCCCTCCCAACCCAAAGCAAGCCATAATATATCATTTGAATATGAAATCACACACGTGAGAACCTGGTGCCTTCTCATGTGGGGACCGTCTGTAGGAGAATCGTGTCTGGTCTGGTCCGAAACACGATGTGATCACAGAAAGCCACTGATGATTGTGATTTCGAATTGACATGCATTTGACTTTAACACAGGCCTGAGGCCTCCCGTATCTCCATGAAAACCTCCCTCAACGTTATACCCTTCCCACCAATAGGCCCCCAATAAAACATGGAGCGGGGCGGTCCTCAGAGCCTTCCCCAAGGTCCATAACGGAAGTACAATTGAACAGTCTCCCCTGCCATAATAACTTCTGCCTACAATATTAATATTAATATATATTGCGGATCTACAAGCTCGTGGCGCGGACCCTTGCACCTTGGTTAGGGTCCTCAGAGCCTTCCCCTACGGTCCAGAATATATATAATAATAACTATATGGTCTTCTTCACCACAACATGTTAACCTTCCCTGGTTTACGATACGGCCACCACCCTTCCTCTCACTCTCATGGTATGTATGATTGTATTTGCCTCTCGTGGTCTGTTCAGCCCTGCAAACTTGACTCTTCTCTACTATGAAACTGTATGGCAAGACCTGACGACAGGCAGTTCTCTATAGGTAGCTATTCACCTTCCTAAATAGGGACCTGTGTCTCCTGGCAGAGCACGCACCAAGAGTCCACCCCAACGCTCCATGATAACTATATTACACTTTTAAGATGTGACTCTTGACTATTTTATTAGAAATGGATCTGCGGAATGCATATTAGATGGTATGGGATACTGGCTCCTTTAATCCATATGGCCGGAACCTTGTTTCTGTCTCCCCCTCTCCCCTCTCTTGTACATTCTCTCTATCATCTCGGACTAGGACGCGGAACATGCAAGGTTACCCCTATACCCCACGGAGGATACGCGATCGCTCGCCGCAACGAACAGTACGCCCCAATTGGATGGGGATCGAGATCTCGCTCTCCCTCACTCCCTAGGAGTAGAATTCACGCGTCCTTCTGGGACCCTGCGTCCTCCCCCCCGCGTGCGGCAAGCCCCAGTAACACAACAACTCCACCCCAAGGTACAGCAGGTCATCCTGTCCTTCGGTTTCAATAACAGACACAATCTATCGCTCAACACCTTTGAGAGAAACGTCGACTACGGGACGTCGCGACTGAAAAATTCCCCTAAGCCCTAACCCTACTCCCCATTGTACACCAGGCGAACCTACGTAGGATCAACTGTTGCCTGGAAATATACCCGCATATTCCTTCCCCTATGGATTTTACAACCATACATCTCTCGCCCTGGCCATGTGCTGCTCGGTGGCGCGCTACGAGCTTGTAGATCTGCTATTTCACAACAAAAGAAAGAAAAACCAATTGGATGGGGATCGAGATCTCGCTCTCCCTCACTCCCTAGGAGTAGAATTCACGCGTCCTTCTGGGACCCTGCGTCCTCCCCCCCGCGTGCGGCAAGCCCCAGTAACACAACAACTCCACCCCAAGGTACAGCAGGTCATACTGTCCTTCGGTTTCAATAACAGACACAATCTATCGCTCAACACCTTTGAGAGAAACGTCGACTACGGGACGTCGCGACTGAACAATTCCCCTAAGCCCTAACCCTACTCCCCATTGTACACCAGGCGAACCTACGTAGGATCAACTGTTGCCTGGAAAAATACCCGCATATTCCTTCCCCTATGGATTTTACAACCACACATCTCTCGCCCTGGCCATGTGCCACTCGGTGGCGCGCTACGAGCTTGTAGATCTGCTATTTCACAACAGATTATAGTAAAGAAGAAGAACCTGGCCAGGTGCCGCTTGATCACAACAGATTAAAGAATCCTGGCCATGTGCCGCTTGATCATAACAGATTGTAGTAAGGAAGAAGAACCTGGCCATGTGCCGCTTGTTCACAACAGATTATAGCAAAGAAAAGGAAAAAAGTCCAGATAAAGTCCCCCCCCCCCCTGGCCAACCCGCCCCCCGGCGACGCGTCGCTACGCGACGCTTAGGGTTAGCGAAAGACCCCTCCTTTTATGTGTAGAAAATCAAACAGAATAGTCTAACACACAACCTACCGTATCGGTATACTGGACCAGAAGAGCCCTTCTCCTTTTCTCCCCCCTAGGATTATCTTACCTCCTAATGGATTCAATCATAGAAATTCATACTCTGATTTGTCCTTCACATTTATCACCCTGATCACTGCATCCCCTCATTCGGATTAGAATCATATATTCACCTGCACCCCCCCCTTGGCCAACCCGCCCCCCGGCGATGCGTCGCTACGCGACGCTTAGGGTTAGCGAAAGAAGAATAAAAGGAAAAAACAACAACAAAGAAGAAGAATAATACAGTCCAGATCACTGCATCCCCTCATTCGGATTAGAATGATATATTTACGCCCCCCTGGCGACGCGTCATATCACATCACATCATGTCCCTCACATCAATTCCTCCTTCACTCCTCTTTCCGGTGTTGGGCTCTGATAGGCCGGCGAAGCTCTCTGTCAGTAAGTCTATGTGTATTGCCGTGCCATAGTTCCGTTTCCTTTTATATCGATTGTCGGTTGGTCTCACTGGCTTTTGATTTGAATCCCCGGTTCGTACGGAATAGCTCTCCGAAAAAACCTAATTCTGCCTAACGATGACATAGAATCGAAACCAGAGTGCCCCCTCCATCAGCTCCCATCACCATGTGAGAGGTCTTAGATCATACACTGAAACGCAACCCCGAGTCGACCCACTAGGTGTCACCCTAGTACCGTTTTCACTATGGAGATCATTGTCTTGACTCACCCTGCCCTGCTCACTCACTCATTCAATCAACCCCCTCTGCCCTGTTTCCTCTCTACCATCGCAAAACTCTAACAGCATGTACTCCGCCGTGACCGCCCACCGGATTTCTGACCTAAAGTGGTTCTGCTCTGGATTGTATTACAAAAACCCCCCCCCCCCCTCCTCCCCTCTCTCCCTTCCTACGAAACAGCGGATGGAATGGGACCAGAGCACACCCAGGCAACAGGACCGGGGTGCCGAACGTCCACGACCATGGCAGTATCTACGTGCCACGCGTGGGACACCTGGAAAAAACTCACCAAGAACTCTCAGAAAGACAATTATGCCCTGGATTAATCCTTCATTTTGTTGTATTCCATTGTTGCACCCCAAATGGGTTTTCATCCTCTCAAAGGCATTCAGCACCCTCATGTACCGGTCGCGTATCCCTACAAAAAAATAGGGAACTTATTCCTCCATTCTACCTTATTTTATTTTATTTTTATTCTGTCATTGACAAATGTTTGATTTTTGTAAAAAAGTGTAATCGGAGCAGGAGTGGTACCGCCGGGACTACAGTTTGACGTGCTCATGCACCTTGTTACCTGCCTTTATTATATATCGCCCACAAATAGGGACAAATGGACATCTTCTATTAATCGTTGCCCGCAAACAGGGACTTTATTGTTTTATTCCCTCCTTCCCTGAAAGAGAGGTGTTTGATGGACCTTGGATCCCTTGTTTTTACTTTAATTTCTACTTAAAACCATGTGTATTATAACCATCCTACTGTACCTTGTTCAAGTTCAAGTGCCTTCCACACGTGCCGTCTTATTTATATAAAGACAGTATTGCACTGATTGATTGGACTGTCTCTCTTTTTTTGCAAATGCTCCTCCCCATTGTCCTGTGGTTTTTCCCCCTTTACTCATGGATTGATGTCTCCCACACATATGCCTGCGTGTGTTTAATTCAGGAATTGGAATCTCACGATGGCCTGAGTTAAGGTTTTGGTCTGCTTACCTGACGTCACACCTTTAAGACTGTACCATTGTGTCATGTGCCTGTTGTGATAGGCCCCCTCCCCCTCCCCCCTCCCCCCCGCCACTCAGAGTGAGTTGGTTTGCTCCCTGCGCGCGCTCCGTTTACCACTAGACATCTCCAACAGCAGGACTGCGTGCGTCCTCTTACCGTCCCTGGTCTACCTTGTCTACTACTAGTAAGAATTACTGGCAGGTTCTGATAAAGCTGCTTCACAGGTATACTATGCACTGAACCCACCTTATCTGTGTAGGAAAAAACGGTCTGTCAACACTTGCTAAAACTCTCTCTGACAATAAAACACCGCGCTGCTGCTCTGCGTAAACCTCTCGGCAGCGTGGACCTAACTCGAGGTGTTTATTTATCCTCCGTCGTGCTACCGTTGTTTATTATCACGGTTTGTTTGCTATGCCTCTCTTGTAAGGCTTCTGACTGTTTAAGAGACCATATTAGACCCTATGAATAAGTACTCTTGGTTGGATGACAGACCATCAGTGAGCCGTTTTTATAACCCAAACATCAAGCTGCCCGCAGCTGGATCTGTCGTGTTGTTCAGTCAGACTTGACAAACCTTGAATTGGACTGATGTTCTCCTATCATTTCTCAATTGGCCCAACTGTTGGACTCACTGGTTGACTGTAACAATGCACCATGATTGATATAAAGTCCGTTTTTTGTTGATGAGGCTTTAAGGGTTAGTTTGGACACAGGTGGTTGGAATCCTGCTAATTAACAGCCTTTAATTTACCAAAAACTGCCTTGACCCACTCTGTGGTTCCCTCTGAGCTGTTTATCTGTGTTACATGATCAATTATGTTCAACATAAGGCCTGCCTTGGTGCTACCTCATTACAATCCAACTACCCTATTGCCACGCGGGGATCACTGAGTGACATAGGACGTGTTTCTGATGTGCAGTCTCCTCTATTAGCGGTCCCATACCCACATTGTCCCTGACCGGAACCACCTGCCGCCTCCTGTCATCTGCTGTGTCAGAGCGCGGGTAACCAACTGAGGTGAGTCGATGACCGTCGCGCTGCACCTGCGCTTTCTGTGTAACCAACCACCCCTCTCTGATGATGGCTCAGTGTGCATATATTCCCTCCAGTATTGGTTTACTATAAGCAATCTCAATCCCTTACCCTAAACATAACCCCCCACGGGGCAGCACACTTAAACCTGACCGGTATCCTTGCACTAATGTTAATACTGAATGTTAACATCACAACGGATCTCAAACATTGGTTTACTATAAGCAATCTCTAAACCCTTACCCTAAACACAACCCCCCACGGGGCAGCGCACCTAAACCTAACCGGTATCCTTGCACTAATATTAATGCTGAATATTAATATCACAACGGATCTCAAACATTGGTTTACTATAAGCACTCTCAAACCCTTACCCTAAACATAACCCCCCACGGGGCAGCACACCTGAACCTAACCGGTATCTTTGCACTAATATTAATACTAAATATTAATATTACAACGAATCTCAAACAACCAACCTAAACCTGACCTCCCACGGGGCAGAACACCTAAACCCAACCTTTACCTTTGTCATACCGGTGACTGAATCAATCAGTTTGACGCACACTGTCCTTGTCCTGCCTTTATATATATATGAAAAATGTTTATTATTATTATTTATTTTTTTTTCCCCCCTCCCAACCCAAAGCAAGCCATAATATATCATTTGAATATGAAATCACACACGTGAGAACCTGGTGCCTTCTCATGTGGGGACCGTCTGTAGGAGAATCGTGTCTGGTCTGGTCCGAAACACGATGTGATCACAGAAAGCCACTGATGATTGTGATTTCGAATTGACATGCATTTGACTTTAACACAGGCCTGAGGCCTCCCGTATCTCCATGAAAACCTCCCTCAACGTTATACCCTTCCCACCAATAGGCCCCCAATAAAACATGGAGCGGGGCGGTCCTCAGAGCCTTCCCCAAGGTCCATAACGGAAGTACAATTGAACAGTCTCCCCTGCCATAATAACTTCTGCCTACAATATTAATATTAATATATATTGCGGATCTACAAGCTCGTGGCGCGGACCCTTGCACCTTGGTTAGGGTCCTCAGAGCCTTCCCCTACGGTCCAGAATATATATAATAATAACTATATGGTCTTCTTCACCACAACATGTTAACCTTCCCTGGTTTACGATACGGCCACCACCCTTCCTCTCACTCTCATGGTATGTATGATTGTATTTGCCTCTCGTGGTCTGTTCAGCCCTGCAAACTTGACTCTTCTCTACTATGAAACTGTATGGCAAGACCTGACGACAGGCAGTTCTCTATAGGTAGCTATTCACCTTCCTAAATAGGGACCTGTGTCTCCTGGCAGAGCACGCACCAAGAGTCCACCCCAACGCTCCATGATAACTATATTACACTTTTAAGATGTGACTCTTGACTATTTTATTAGAAATGGATCTGCGGAATGCATATTAGATGGTATGGGATACTGGCTCCTTTAATCCATATGGCCGGAACCTTGTTTCTGTCTCCCCCTCTCCCCTCTCTTGTACATTCTCTCTATCATCTCGGACTAGGACGCGGAACATGCAAGGTTACCCCTATACCCCACGGAGGATACGCGATCGCTCGCCGCAACGAACAGTACGCCCCAATTGGATGGGGATCGAGATCTCGCTCTCCCTCACTCCCTAGGAGTAGAATTCACGCGTCCTTCTGGGACCCTGCGTCCTCCCCCCCGCGTGCGGCAAGCCCCAGTAACACAACAACTCCACCCCAAGGTACAGCAGGTCATCCTGTCCTTCGGTTTCAATAACAGACACAATCTATCGCTCAACACCTTTGAGAGAAACGTCGACTACGGGACGTCGCGACTGAAAAATTCCCCTAAGCCCTAACCCTACTCCCCATTGTACACCAGGCGAACCTACGTAGGATCAACTGTTGCCTGGAAATATACCCGCATATTCCTTCCCCTATGGATTTTACAACCATACATCTCTCGCCCTGGCCATGTGCTGCTCGGTGGCGCGCTACGAGCTTGTAGATCTGCTATTTCACAACAAAAGAAAGAAAAACCAATTGGATGGGGATCGAGATCTCGCTCTCCCTCACTCCCTAGGAGTAGAATTCACGCGTCCTTCTGGGACCCTGCGTCCTCCCCCCCGCGTGCGGCAAGCCCCAGTAACACAACAACTCCACCCCAAGGTACAGCAGGTCATACTGTCCTTCGGTTTCAATAACAGACACAATCTATCGCTCAACACCTTTGAGAGAAACGTCGACTACGGGACGTCGCGACTGAACAATTCCCCTAAGCCCTAACCCTACTCCCCATTGTACACCAGGCGAACCTACGTAGGATCAACTGTTGCCTGGAAAAATACCCGCATATTCGTTCCCCTATGGATTTTACAACCACACATCTCTCGCCCTGGCCATGTGCCACTCGGTGGCGCGCTACGAGCTTGTAGATCTGCTATTTCACAACAGATTATAGTAAAGAAGAAGAACCTGGCCAGGTGCCGCTTGATCACAACAGATTAAAGAATCCTGGCCATGTGCCGCTTGATCATAACAGATTGTAGTAAGGAAGAAGAACCTGGCCATGTGCCGCTTGTTCACAACAGATTATAGCAAAGAAAAGGAAAAAAGTCCAGATAAAGTCCCCCCCCCCCCTGGCCAACCCGCCCCCCGGCGACGCGTCGCTACGCGACGCTTAGGGTTAGCGAAAGACCCCTCCTTTTATGTGTAGAAAATCAAACAGAATAGTCTAACACACAACCTACCGTATCGGTATACTGGACCAGAAGAGCCCTTCTCCTTTTCTCCCCCCTAGGATTATCTTACCTCCTAATGGATTCAATCATAGAAATTCATACTCTGATTTGTCCTTCACATTTATCACCCTGATCACTGCATCCCCTCATTCGGATTAGAATCATATATTCACCTGCACCCCCCCCTTGGCCAACCCGCCCCCCGGCGATGCGTCGCTACGCGACGCTTAGGGTTAGCGAAAGAAGAATAAAAGGAAAAAACAACAACAAAGAAGAAGAATAATACAGTCCAGATCACTGCATCCCCTCATTCGGATTAGAATGATATATTTACGCCCCCCTGGCGACGCGTCATATCACATCACATCATGTCCCTCACATCAATTCCTCCTTCACTCCTCTTTCCGGTGTTGGGCTCTGATAGGCCGGCGAAGCTCTCTGTCAGTAAGTCTATGTGTATTGCCGTGCCATAGTTCCGTTTCCTTTTATATCGATTGTCGGTTGGTCTCACTGGCTTTTGATTTGAATCCCCGGTTCGTACGGAATAGCTCTCCGAAAAAACCTAATTCTGCCTAACGATGACATAGAATCGAAACCAGAGTGCCCCCTCCATCAGCTCCCATCACCATGTGAGAGGTCTTAGATCATACACTGAAACGCAACCCCGAGTCGACCCACTAGGTGTCACCCTAGTACCGTTTTCACTATGGAGATCATTGTCTTGACTCACCCTGCCCTGCTCACTCACTCATTCAATCAACCCCCTCTGCCCTGTTTCCTCTCTACCATCGCAAAACTCTAACAGCATGTACTCCGCCGTGACCGCCCACCGGATTTCTGACCTAAAGTGGTTCTGCTCTGGATTGTATTACAAAACCCCCCCCCCCCCTCCTCCCCTCTCTCCCTTCCTACGAAACAGCGGATGGAATGGGACCAGAGCACACCCAGGCAACAGGACCGGGGTGCCGAACGTCCACGACCATGGCAGTATCTACGTGCCACGCGTGGGACACCTGGAAAAAACTCACCAAGAACTCTCAGAAAGACAATTATGCCCTGGATTAATCCTTCATTTTGTTGTATTCCATTGTTGCACCCCAAATGGGTTTTCATCCTCTCAAAGGCATTCAGCACCCTCATGTACCGGTCGCGTATCCCTACAAAAAAATAGGGAACTTATTCCTCCATTCTACCTTATTTTATTTTATTTTTATTCTGTCATTGACAAATGTTTGATTTTTGTAAAAAAGTGTAATCGGAGCAGGAGTGGTACCGCCGGGACTACAGTTTGACGTGCTCATGCACCTTGTTACCTGCCTTTATTATATATCGCCCACAAATAGGGACAAATGGACATCTTCTATTAATCGTTGCCCGCAAACAGGGACTTTATTGTTTTATTCCCTCCTTCCCTGAAAGAGAGGTGTTTGATGGACCTTGGATCCCTTGTTTTTACTTTAATTTCTACTTAAAACCATGTGTATTATAACCATCCTACTGTACCTTGTTCAAGTTCAAGTGCCTTCCACACGTGCCGTCTTATTTATATAAAGACAGTATTGCACTGATTGATTGGACTGTCTCTCTTTTTTTGCAAATGCTCCTCCCCATTGTCCTGTGGTTTTTCCCCCTTTACTCATGGATTGATGTCTCCCACACATATGCCTGCGTGTGTTTAATTCAGGAATTGGAATCTCACGATGGCCTGAGTTAAGGTTTTGGTCTGCTTACCTGACGTCACACCTTTAAGACTGTACCATTGTGTCATGTGCCTGTTGTGATAGGCCCCCTCCCCCTCCCCCCTCCCCCCCGCCACTCAGAGTGAGTTGGTTTGCTCCCTGCGCGCGCTCCGTTTACCACTAGACATCTCCAACAGCAGGACTGCGTGCGTCCTCTTACCGTCCCTGGTCTACCTTGTCTACTACTAGTAAGAATTACTGGCAGGTTCTGATAAAGCTGCTTCACAGGTATACTATGCACTGAACCCACCTTATCTGTGTAGGAAAAAACGGTCTGTCAACACTTGCTAAAACTCTCTCTGACAATAAAACACCGCGCTGCTGCTCTGCGTAAACCTCTCGGCAGCGTGGACCTAACTCGAGGTGTTTATTTATCCTCCGTCGTGCTACCGTTGTTTATTATCACGGTTTGTTTGCTATGCCTCTCTTGTAAGGCTTCTGACTGTTTAAGAGACCATATTAGACCCTATGAATAAGTACTCTTGGTTGGATGACAGACCATCAGTGAGCCGTTTTTATAACCCAAACATCAAGCTGCCCGCAGCTGGATCTGTCGTGTTGTTCAGTCAGACTTGACAAACCTTGAATTGGACTGATGTTCTCCTATCATTTCTCAATTGGCCCAACTGTTGGACTCACTGGTTGACTGTAACAATGCACCATGATTGATATAAAGTCCGTTTTTTGTTGATGAGGCTTTAAGGGTTAGTTTGGACACAGGTGGTTGGAATCCTGCTAATTAACAGCCTTTAATTTACCAAAAACTGCCTTGACCCACTCTGTGGTTCCCTCTGAGCTGTTTATCTGTGTTACATGATCAATTATGTTCAACATAAGGCCTGCCTTGGTGCTACCTCATTACAATCCAACTACCCTATTGCCACGCGGGGATCACTGAGTGACATAGGACGTGTTTCTGATGTGCAGTCTCCTCTATTAGCGGTCCCATACCCACATTGTCCCTGACCGGAACCACCTGCCGCCTCCTGTCATCTGCTGTGTCAGAGCGCGGGTAACCAACTGAGGTGAGTCGATGACCGTCGCGCTGCACCTGCGCTTTCTGTGTAACCAACCACCCCTCTCTGATGATGGCTCAGTGTGCATATATTCCCTCCAGTATTGGTTTACTATAAGCAATCTCAATCCCTTACCCTAAACATAACCCCCCACGGGGCAGCACACTTAAACCTGACCGGTATCCTTGCACTAATGTTAATACTGAATGTTAACATCACAACGGATCTCAAACATTGGTTTACTATAAGCAATCTCTAAACCCTTACCCTAAACACAACCCCCCACGGGGCAGCGCACCTAAACCTAACCGGTATCCTTGCACTAATATTAATGCTGAATATTAATATCACAACGGATCTCAAACATTGGTTTACTATAAGCACTCTCAAACCCTTACCCTAAACATAACCCCCCACGGGGCAGCACACCTGAACCTAACCGGTATCTTTGCACTAATATTAATACTAAATATTAATATTACAACAAATCTCAAACAACCAACCTAAACCTGACCTCCCACGGGGCAGAACACCTAAACCCAACCTTTACCTTTGTCATACCGGTGACTGAATCAATCAGTTTGACGCACACTGTCCTTGTCCTGCCTTTATATATATATGAAAAATGTTTATTATTATTATTATTTTTTTTTTCCCCCCTCCCAACCCAAAGCAAGCCATAATATATCATTTGAATATGAAATCACACACGTGAGAACCTGGTGCCTTCTCATGTGGGGACCGTCTGTAGGAGAATCGTGTCTGGTCTGGTCCGAAACACGATGTGATCACAGAAAGCCACTGATGATTGTGATTTCGAATTGACATGCATTTGACTTTAACACAGGCCTGAGGCCTCCCGTATCTCCATGAAAACCTCCCTCAACGTTATACCCTTCCCACCAATAGGCCCCCAATAAAACATGGAGCGGGGCGGTCCTCAGAGCCTTCCCCAAGGTCCATAACGGAAGTACAATTGAACAGTCTCCCCTGCCATAATAACTTCTGCCTACAATATTAATATTAATATATATTGCGGATCTACAAGCTCGTGGCGCGGACCCTTGCACCTTGGTTAGGGTCCTCAGAGCCTTCCCCTACGGTCCAGAATATATATAATAATAACTATATGGTCTTCTTCACCACAACATGTTAACCTTCCCTGGTTTACGATACGGCCACCACCCTTCCTCTCACTCTCATGGTATGTATGATTGTATTTGCCTCTCGTGGTCTGTTCAGCCCTGCAAACTTGACTCTTCTCTACTATGAAACTGTATGGCAAGACCTGACGACAGGCAGTTCTCTATAGGTAGCTATTCACCTTCCTAAATAGGGACCTGTGTCTCCTGGCAGAGCACGCACCAAGAGTCCACCCCAACGCTCCATGATAACTATATTACACTTTTAAGATGTGACTCTTGACTATTTTATTAGAAATGGATCTGCGGAATGCATATTAGATGGTATGGGATACTGGCTCCTTTAATCCATATGGCCGGAACCTTGTTTCTGTCTCCCCCTCTCCCCTCTCTTGTACATTCTCTCTATCATCTCGGACTAGGACGCGGAACATGCAAGGTTACCCCTATACCCCACGGAGGATACGCGATCGCTCGCCGCAACGAACAGTACGCCCCAATTGGATGGGGATCGAGATCTCGCTCTCCCTCACTCCCTAGGAGTAGAATTCACGCGTCCTTCTGGGACCCTGCGTCCTCCCCCCCGCGTGCGGCAAGCCCCAGTAACACAACAACTCCACCCCAAGGTACAGCAGGTCATCCTGTCCTTCGGTTTCAATAACAGACACAATCTATCGCTCAACACCTTTGAGAGAAACGTCGACTACGGGATGTCGCGACTGAAAAATTCCCCTAAGCCCTAACCCTACTCCCCATTGTACACCAGGCGAACCTACGTAGGATCAACTGTTGCCTGGAAATATACCCGCATATTCCTTCCCCTATGGATTTTACAACCATACATCTCTCGCCCTGGCCATGTGCTGCTCGGTGGCGCGCTACGAGCTTGTAGATCTGCTATTTCACAACAAAAGAAAGAAAAACCAATTGGATGGGGATCGAGATCTCGCTCTCCCTCACTCCCTAGGAGTAGAATTCACGCGTCCTTCTGGGACCCTGCGTCCTCCCCCCCGCGTGCGGCAAGCCCCAGTAACACAACAACTCCACCCCAAGGTACAGCAGGTCATACTGTCCTTCGGTTTCAATAACAGACACAATCTATCGCTCAACACCTTTGAGAGAAACGTCGACTACGGGACGTCGCGACTGAACAATTCCCCTAAGCCCTAACCCTACTCCCCATTGTACACCAGGCGAACCTACGTAGGATCAACTGTTGCCTGGAAAAATACCCGCATATTCCTTCCCCTATGGATTTTACAACCACACATCTCTCGCCCTGGCCATGTGCCACTCGGTGGCGCGCTACGAGCTTGTAGATCTGCTATTTCACAACAGATTATAGTAAAGAAGAAGAACCTGGCCAGGTGCCGCTTGATCACAACAGATTAAAGAATCCTGGCCATGTGCCGCTTGATCATAACAGATTGTAGTAAGGAAGAAGAACCTGGCCATGTGCCGCTTGTTCACAACAGATTATAGCAAAGAAAAGGAAAAAAGTCCAGATAAAGTCCCCCCCCCCCCTGGCCAACCCGCCCCCCGGCGACGCGTCGCTACGCGACGCTTAGGGTTAGCGAAAGACCCCTCCTTTTATGTGTAGAAAATCAAACAGAATAGTCTAACACACAACCTACCGTATCGGTATACTGGACCAGAAGAGCCCTTCTCCTTTTCTCCCCCCTAGGATTATCTTACCTCCTAATGGATTCAATCATAGAAATTCATACTCTGATTTGTCCTTCACATTTATCACCCTGATCACTGCATCCCCTCATTCGGATTAGAATCATATATTCACCTGCACCCCCCCCTTGGCCAACCCGCCCCCCGGCGATGCGTCGCTACGCGACGCTTAGGGTTAGCGAAAGAAGAATAAAAGGAAAAAACAACAACAAAGAAGAAGAATAATACAGTCCAGATCACTGCATCCCCTCATTCGGATTAGAATGATATATTTACGCCCCCCTGGCGACGCGTCATATCACATCACATCATGTCCCTCACATCAATTCCTCCTTCACTCCTCTTTCCGGTGTTGGGCTCTGATAGGCCGGCGAAGCTCTCTGTCAGTAAGTCTATGTGTATTGCCGTGCCATAGTTCCGTTTCCTTTTATATCGATTGTCGGTTGGTCTCACTGGCTTTTGATTTGAATCCCCGGTTCGTACGGAATAGCTCTCCGAAAAAACCTAATTCTGCCTAACGATGACATAGAATCGAAACCAGAGTGCCCCCTCCATCAGCTCCCATCACCATGTGAGAGGTCTTAGATCATACACTGAAACGCAACCCCGAGTCGACCCACTAGGTGTCACCCTAGTACCGTTTTCACTATGGAGATCATTGTCTTGACTCACCCTGCCCTGCTCACTCACTCATTCAATCAACCCCCTCTGCCCTGTTTCCTCTCTACCATCGCAAAACTCTAACAGCATGTACTCCGCCGTGACCGCCCACCGGATTTCTGACCTAAAGTGGTTCTGCTCTGGATTGTATTACAAAACCCCCCCCCCCCCTCCTCCCCTCTCTCCCTTCCTACGAAACAGCGGATGGAATGGGACCAGAGCACACCCAGGCAACAGGACCGGGGTGCCGAACGTCCACGACCATGGCAGTATCTACGTGCCACGCGTGGGACACCTGGAAAAAACTCACCAAGAACTCTCAGAAAGACAATTATGCCCTGGATTAATCCTTCATTTTGTTGTATTCCATTGTTGCACCCCAAATGGGTTTTCATCCTCTCAAAGGCATTCAGCACCCTCATGTACCGGTCGCGTATCCCTACAAAAAAATAGGGAACTTATTCCTCCATTCTACCTTATTTTATTTTATTTTTATTCTGTCATTGACAAATGTTTGATTTTTGTAAAAAAGTGTAATCGGAGCAGGAGTGGTACCGCCGGGACTACAGTTTGACGTGCTCATGCACCTTGTTACCTGCCTTTATTATATATCGCCCACAAATAGGGACAAATGGACATCTTCTATTAATCGTTGCCCGCAAACAGGGACTTTATTGTTTTATTCCCTCCTTCCCTGAAAGAGAGGTGTTTGATGGACCTTGGATCCCTTGTTTTTACTTTAATTTCTACTTAAAACCATGTGTATTATAACCATCCTACTGTACCTTGTTCAAGTTCAAGTGCCTTCCACACGTGCCGTCTTATTTATATAAAGACAGTATTGCACTGATTGATTGGACTGTCTCTCTTTTTTTGCAAATGCTCCTCCCCATTGTCCTGTGGTTTTTCCCCCTTTACTCATGGATTGATGTCTCCCACACATATGCCTGCGTGTGTTTAATTCAGGAATTGGAATCTCACGATGGCCTGAGTTAAGGTTTTGGTCTGCTTACCTGACGTCACACCTTTAAGACTGTACCATTGTGTCATGTGCCTGTTGTGATAGGCCCCCTCCCCCTCCCCCCTCCCCCCCGCCACTCAGAGTGAGTTGGTTTGCTCCCTGCGCGCGCTCCGTTTACCACTAGACATCTCCAACAGCAGGACTGCGTGCGTCCTCTTACCGTCCCTGGTCTACCTTGTCTACTACTAGTAAGAATTACTGGCAGGTTCTGATAAAGCTGCTTCACAGGTATACTATGCACTGAACCCACCTTATCTGTGTAGGAAAAAACGGTCTGTCAACACTTGCTAAAACTCTCTCTGACAATAAAACACCGCGCTGCTGCTCTGCGTAAACCTCTCGGCAGCGTGGACCTAACTCGAGGTGTTTATTTATCCTCCGTCGTGCTACCGTTGTTTATTATCACGGTTTGTTTGCTATGCCTCTCTTGTAAGGCTTCTGACTGTTTAAGAGACCATATTAGACCCTATGAATAAGTACTCTTGGTTGGATGACAGACCATCAGTGAGCCGTTTTTATAACCCAAACATCAAGCTGCCCGCAGCTGGATCTGTCGTGTTGTTCAGTCAGACTTGACAAACCTTGAATTGGACTGATGTTCTCCTATCATTTCTCAATTGGCCCAACTGTTGGACTCACTGGTTGACTGTAACAATGCACCATGATTGATATAAAGTCCGTTTTTTGTTGATGAGGCTTTAAGGGTTAGTTTGGACACAGGTGGTTGGAATCCTGCTAATTAACAGCCTTTAATTTACCAAAAACTGCCTTGACCCACTCTGTGGTTCCCTCTGAGCTGTTTATCTGTGTTACATGATCAATTATGTTCAACATAAGGCCTGCCTTGGTGCTACCTCATTACAATCCAACTACCCTATTGCCACGCGGGGATCACTGAGTGACATAGGACGTGTTTCTGATGTGCAGTCTCCTCTATTAGCGGTCCCATACCCACATTGTCCCTGACCGGAACCACCTGCCGCCTCCTGTCATCTGCTGTGTCAGAGCGCGGGTAACCAACTGAGGTGAGTCGATGACCGTCGCGCTGCACCTGCGCTTTCTGTGTAACCAACCACCCCTCTCTGATGATGGCTCAGTGTGCATATATTCCCTCCAGTATTGGTTTACTATAAGCAATCTCAATCCCTTACCCTAAACATAACCCCCCACGGGGCAGCACACTTAAACCTGACCGGTATCCTTGCACTAATGTTAATACTGAATGTTAACATCACAACGGATCTCAAACATTGGTTTACTATAAGCAATCTCTAAACCCTTACCCTAAACACAACCCCCCACGGGGCAGCGCACCTAAACCTAACCGGTATCCTTGCACTAATATTAATGCTGAATATTAATATCACAACGGATCTCAAACATTGGTTTACTATAAGCACTCTCAAACCCTTACCCTAAACATAACCCCCCACGGGGCAGCACACCTGAACCTAACCGGTATCTTTGCACTAATATTAATACTAAATATTAATATTACAACGAATCTCAAACAACCAACCTAAACCTGACCTCCCACGGGGCAGAACACCTAAACCCAACCTTTACCTTTGTCATACCGGTGACTGAATCAATCAGTTTGACGCACACTGTCCTTGTCCTGCCTTTATATATATATGAAAAATGTTTATTATTATTATTTTTTTTTTTTCCCCCCTCCCAACCCAAAGCAAGCCATAATATATCATTTGAATATGAAATCACACACGTGAGAACCTGGTACCTTCTCATGTGGGGACCGTCTGTAGGAGAATCGTGTCTGGTCTGGTCCGAAACACGATGTGATCACAGAAAGCCACTGATGATTGTGATTTCGAATTGACATGCATTTGACTTTAACACAGGCCTGAGGCCTCCCGTATCTCCATGAAAACCTCCCTCAACGTTATACCCTTCCCACCAATAGGCCCCCAATAAAACATGGAGCGGGGCGGTCCTCAGAGCCTTCCCCAAGGTCCATAACGGAAGTACAATTGAACAGTCTCCCCTGCCATAATAACTTCTGCCTACAATATTAATATTAATATATATTGCGGATCTACAAGCTCGTGGCGCGGACCCTTGCACCTTGGTTAGGGTCCTCAGAGCCTTCCCCTACGGTCCAGAATATATATAATAATAACTATATGGTCTTCTTCACCACAACATGTTAACCTTCCCTGGTTTACGATACGGCCACCACCCTTCCTCTCACTCTCATGGTATGTATGATTGTATTTGCCTCTCGTGGTCTGTTCAGCCCTGCAAACTTGACTCTTCTCTACTATGAAACTGTATGGCAAGACCTGACGACAGGCAGTTCTCTATAGGTAGCTATTCACCTTCCTAAATAGGGACCTGTGTCTCCTGGCAGAGCACGCACCAAGAGTCCACCCCAACGCTCCATGATAACTATATTACACTTTTAAGATGTGACTCTTGACTATTTTATTAGAAATGGATCTGCGGAATGCATATTAGATGGTATGGGATACTGGCTCCTTTAATCCATATGGCCGGAACCTTGTTTCTGTCTCCCCCTCTCCCCTCTCTTGTACATTCTCTCTATCATCTCGGACTAGGACGCGGAACATGCAAGGTTACCCCTATACCCCACGGAGGATACGCGATCGCTCGCCGCAACGAACAGTACGCCCCAATTGGATGGGGATCGAGATCTCGCTCTCCCTCACTCCCTAGGAGTAGAATTCACGCGTCCTTCTGGGACCCTGCGTCCTCCCCCCCGCGTGCGGCAAGCCCCAGTAACACAACAACTCCACCCCAAGGTACAGCAGGTCATCCTGTCCTTCGGTTTCAATAACAGACACAATCTATCGCTCAACACCTTTGAGAGAAACGTCGACTACGGGACGTCGCGACTGAAAAATTCCCCTAAGCCCTAACCCTACTCCCCATTGTACACCAGGCGAACCTACGTAGGATCAACTGTTGCCTGGAAATATACCCGCATATTCCTTCCCCTATGGATTTTACAACCATACATCTCTCGCCCTGGCCATGTGCTGCTCGGTGGCGCGCTACGAGCTTGTAGATCTGCTATTTCACAACAAAAGAAAGAAAAACCAATTGGATGGGGATCGAGATCTCGCTCTCCCTCACTCCCTAGGAGTAGAATTCACGCGTCCTTCTGGGACCCTGCGTCCTCCCCCCCGCGTGCGGCAAGCCCCAGTAACACAACAACTCCACCCCAAGGTACAGCAGGTCATACTGTCCTTCGGTTTCAATAACAGACACAATCTATCGCTCAACACCTTTGAGAGAAACGTCGACTACGGGACGTCGCGACTGAACAATTCCCCTAAGCCCTAACCCTACTCCCCATTGTACACCAGGCGAACCTACGTAGGATCAACTGTTGCCTGGAAAAATACCCGCATATTCCTTCCCCTATGGATTTTACAACCACACATCTCTCGCCCTGGCCATGTGCCACTCGGTGGCGCGCTACGAGCTTGTAGATCTGCTATTTCACAACAGATTATAGTAAAGAAGAAGAACCTGGCCAGGTGCCGCTTGATCACAACAGATTAAAGAATCCTGGCCATGTGCCGCTTGATCATAACAGATTGTAGTAAGGAAGAAGAACCTGGCCATGTGCCGCTTGTTCACAACAGATTATAGCAAAGAAAAGGAAAAAAGTCCAGATAAAGTCCCCCCCCCCCCTGGCCAACCCGCCCCCCGGCGACGCGTCGCTACGCGACGCTTAGGGTTAGCGAAAGACCCCTCCTTTTATGTGTAGAAAATCAAACAGAATAGTCTAACACACAACCTACCGTATCGGTATACTGGACCAGAAGAGCCCTTCTCCTTTTCTCCCCCCTAGGATTATCTTACCTCCTAATGGATTCAATCATAGAAATTCATACTCTGATTTGTCCTTCACATTTATCACCCTGATCACTGCATCCCCTCATTCGGATTAGAATCATATATTCACCTGCACCCCCCCCTTGGCCAACCCGCCCCCCGGCGATGCGTCGCTACGCGACGCTTAGGGTTAGCGAAAGAAGAATAAAAGGAAAAAACAACAACAAAGAAGAAGAATAATACAGTCCAGATCACTGCATCCCCTCACTCGGATTAGAATCATATATTCACCTGCACCCCCCCCTTGGCCAACCCGCCCCCCGGCGATGCGTCGCTACGCGACGCTTAGGGTTAGCGAAAGAAGAATAAAAGGAAAAAACAACAACAAAGAAGAAGAATAATACAGTCCAGATCACTGCATCCCCTCATTCGGATTAGAATGATATATTTACGCCCCCCTGGCGACGCGTCATATCACATCACATCATGTCCCTCACATCAATTCCTCCTTCACTCCTCTTTCCGGTGTTGGGCTCTGATAGGCCGGCGAAGCTCTCTGTCAGTAAGTCTATGTGTATTGCCGTGCCATAGTTCCGTTTCCTTTTATATCGATTGTCGGTTGGTCTCACTGGCTTTTGATTTGAATCCCCGGTTCGTACGGAATAGCTCTCCGAAAAAACCTAATTCTGCCTAACGATGACATAGAATCGAAACCAGAGTGCCCCCTCCATCAGCTCCCATCACCATGTGAGAGGTCTTAGATCATACACTGAAACGCAACCCCGAGTCGACCCACTAGGTGTCACCCTAGTACCGTTTTCACTATGGAGATCATTGTCTTGACTCACCCTGCCCTGCTCACTCACTCATTCAATCAACCCCCTCTGCCCTGTTTCCTCTCTACCATCGCAAAACTCTAACAGCATGTACTCCGCCGTGACCGCCCACCGGATTTCTGACCTAAAGTGGTTCTGCTCTGGATTGTATTACAAAACCCCCCCCCCCCCTCCTCCCCTCTCTCCCTTCCTACGAAACAGCGGATGGAATGGGACCAGAGCACACCCAGGCAACAGGACCGGGGTGCCGAACGTCCACGACCATGGCAGTATCTACGTGCCACGCGTGGGACACCTGGAAAAAACTCACCAAGAACTCTCAGAAAGACAATTATGCCCTGGATTAATCCTTCATTTTGTTGTATTCCATTGTTGCACCCCAAATGGGTTTTCATCCTCTCAAAGGCATTCAGCACCCTCATGTACCGGTCGCGTATCCCTACAAAAAAATAGGGAACTTATTCCTCCATTCTACCTTATTTTATTTTATTTTTATTCTGTCATTGACAAATGTTTGATTTTTGTAAAAAAGTGTAATCGGAGCAGGAGTGGTACCGCCGGGACTACAGTTTGACGTGCTCATGCACCTTGTTACCTGCCTTTATTATATATCGCCCACAAATAGGGACAAATGGACATCTTCTATTAATCGTTGCCCGCAAACAGGGACTTTATTGTTTTATTCCCTCCTTCCCTGAAAGAGAGGTGTTTGATGGACCTTGGATCCCTTGTTTTTACTTTAATTTCTACTTAAAACCATGTGTATTATAACCATCCTACTGTACCTTGTTCAAGTTCAAGTGCCTTCCACACGTGCCGTCTTATTTATATAAAGACAGTATTGCACTGATTGATTGGACTGTCTCTCTTTTTTTGCAAATGCTCCTCCCCATTGTCCTGTGGTTTTTCCCCCTTTACTCATGGATTGATGTCTCCCACACATATGCCTGCGTGTGTTTAATTCAGGAATTGGAATCTCACGATGGCCTGAGTTAAGGTTTTGGTCTGCTTACCTGACGTCACACCTTTAAGACTGTACCATTGTGTCATGTGCCTGTTGTGATAGGCCCCCTCCCCCCTCCCCCCCGCCACTCAGAGTGAGTTGGTTTGCTCCCTGCGCGCGCTCCGTTTACCACTAGACATCTCCAACAGCAGGACTGCGTGCGTCCTCTTACCGTCCCTGGTCTACCTTGTCTACTACTAGTAAGAATTACTGGCAGGTTCTGATAAAGCTGCTTCACAGGTATACTATGCACTGAACCCACCTTATCTGTGTAGGAAAAAACGGTCTGTCAACACTTGCTAAAACTCTCTCTGACAATAAAACACCGCGCTGCTGCTCTGCGTAAACCTCTCGGCAGCGTGGACCTAACTCGAGGTGTTTATTTATCCTCCGTCGTGCTACCGTTGTTTATTATCACGGTTTGTTTGCTATGCCTCTCTTGTAAGGCTTCTGACTGTTTAAGAGACCATATTAGACCCTATGAATAAGTACTCTTGGTTGGATGACAGACCATCAGTGAGCCGTTTTTATAACCCAAACATCAAGCTGCCCGCAGCTGGATCTGTCGTGTTGTTCAGTCAGACTTGACAAACCTTGAATTGGACTGATGTTCTCCTATCATTTCTCAATTGGCCCAACTGTTGGACTCACTGGTTGACTGTAACAATGCACCATGATTGATATAAAGTCCGTTTTTTGTTGATGAGGCTTTAAGGGTTAGTTTGGACACAGGTGGTTGGAATCCTGCTAATTAACAGCCTTTAATTTACCAAAAACTGCCTTGACCCACTCTGTGGTTCCCTCTGAGCTGTTTATCTGTGTTACATGATCAATTATGTTCAACATAAGGCCTGCCTTGGTGCTACCTCATTACAATCCAACTACCCTATTGCCACGCGGGGATCACTGAGTGACATAGGACGTGTTTCTGATGTGCAGTCTCCTCTATTAGCGGTCCCATACCCACATTGTCCCTGACCGGAACCACCTGCCGCCTCCTGTCATCTGCTGTGTCAGAGCGCGGGTAACCAACTGAGGTGAGTCGATGACCGTCGCGCTGCACCTGCGCTTTCTGTGTAACCAACCACCCCTCTCTGATGATGGCTCAGTGTGCATATATTCCCTCCAGTATTGGTTTACTATAAGCAATCTCAATCCCTTACCCTAAACATAACCCCCCACGGGGCAGCACACTTAAACCTGACCGGTATCCTTGCACTAATGTTAATACTGAATGTTAACATCACAACGGATCTCAAACATTGGTTTACTATAAGCAATCTCTAAACCCTTACCCTAAACACAACCCCCCACGGGGCAGCGCACCTAAACCTAACCGGTATCCTTGCACTAATATTAATGCTGAATATTAATATCACAACGGATCTCAAACATTGGTTTACTATAAGCACTCTCAAACCCTTACCCTAAACATAACCCCCCACGGGGCAGCACACCTGAACCTAACCGGTATCTTTGCACTAATATTAATACTAAATATTAATATTACAACGAATCTCAAACAACCAACCTAAACCTGACCTCCCACGGGGCAGAACACCTAAACCCAACCTTTACCTTTGTCATACCGGTGACTGAATCAATCAGTTTGACGCACACTGTCCTTGTCCTGCCTTTATATATATATGAAAAATGTTTATTATTATTATTTTTTTTTTTTCCCCCCTCCCAACCCAAAGCAAGCCATAATATATCATTTGAATATGAAATCACACACGTGAGAACCTGGTACCTTCTCATGTGGGGACCGTCTGTAGGAGAATCGTGTCTGGTCTGGTCCGAAACACGATGTGATCACAGAAAGCCACTGATGATTGTGATTTCGAATTGACATGCATTTGACTTTAACACAGGCCTGAGGCCTCCCGTATCTCCATGAAAACCTCCCTCAACGTTATACCCTTCCCACCAATAGGCCCCCAATAAAACATGGAGCGGGGCGGTCCTCAGAGCCTTCCCCAAGGTCCATAACGGAAGTACAATTGAACAGTCTCCCCTGCCATAATAACTTCTGCCTACAATATTAATATTAATATATATTGCGGATCTACAAGCTCGTGGCGCGGACCCTTGCACCTTGGTTAGGGTCCTCAGAGCCTTCCCCTACGGTCCAGAATATATATAATAATAACTATATGGTCTTCTTCACCACAACATGTTAACCTTCCCTGGTTTACGATACGGCCACCACCCTTCCTCTCACTCTCATGGTATGTATAATTGTATTTGCCTCTCGTGGTCTGTTCAGCCCTGCAAACTTGACTCTTCTCTACTATGAAACTGTATGGCAAGACCTGACGACAGGCAGTTCTCTATAGGTAGCTATTCACCTTCCTAAATAGGGACCTGTGTCTCCTGGCAGAGCACGCACCAAGAGTCCACCCCAACGCTCCATGATAACTATATTACACTTTTAAGATGTGACTCTTGACTATTTTATTAGAAATGGATCTGCGGAATGCATATTAGATGGTATGGGATACTGGCTCCTTTAATCCATATGGCCGGAACCTTGTTTCTGTCTCCCCCTCTCCCCTCTCTTGTACATTCTCTCTATCATCTCGGACTAGGACGCGGAACATGCAAGGTTACCCCTATACCCCACGGAGGATACGCGATCGCTCGCCGCAACGAACAGTACGCCCCAATTGGATGGGGATCGAGATCTCGCTCTCCCTCACTCCCTAGGAGTAGAATTCACGCGTCCTTCTGGGACCCTGCGTCCTCCCCCCCGCGTGCGGCAAGCCCCAGTAACACAACAACTCCACCCCAAGGTACAGCAGGTCATCCTGTCCTTCGGTTTCAATAACAGACACAATCTATCGCTCAACACCTTTGAGAGAAACGTCGACTACGGGACGTCGCGACTGAAAAATTCCCCTAAGCCCTAACCCTACTCCCCATTGTACACCAGGCGAACCTACGTAGGATCAACTGTTGCCTGGAAATATACCCGCATATTCCTTCCCCTATGGATTTTACAACCATACATCTCTCGCCCTGGCCATGTGCTGCTCGGTGGCGCGCTACGAGCTTGTAGATCTGCTATTTCACAACAAAAGAAAGAAAAACCAATTGGATGGGGATCGAGATCTCGCTCTCCCTCACTCCCTAGGAGTAGAATTCACGCGTCCTTCTGGGACCCTGCGTCCTCCCCCCCGCGTGCGGCAAGCCCCAGTAACACAACAACTCCACCCCAAGGTACAGCAGGTCATACTGTCCTTCGGTTTCAATAACAGACACAATCTATCGCTCAACACCTTTGAGAGAAACGTCGACTACGGGACGTCGCGACTGAACAATTCCCCTAAGCCCTAACCCTACTCCCCATTGTACACCAGGCGAACCTACGTAGGATCAACTGTTGCCTGGAAAAATACCCGCATATTCCTTCCCCTATGGATTTTACAACCACACATCTCTCGCCCTGGCCATGTGCCACTCGGTGGCGCGCTACGAGCTTGTAGATCTGCTATTTCACAACAGATTATAGTAAAGAAGAAGAACCTGGCCAGGTGCCGCTTGATCACAACAGATTAAAGAATCCTGGCCATGTGCCGCTTGATCATAACAGATTGTAGTAAGGAAGAAGAACCTGGCCATGTGCCGCTTGTTCACAACAGATTATAGCAAAGAAAAGGAAAAAAGTCCAGATAAAGTCCCCCCCCCCCCTGGCCAACCCGCCCCCCGGCGACGCGTCGCTACGCGACGCTTAGGGTTAGCGAAAGACCCCTCCTTTTATGTGTAGAAAATCAAACAGAATAGTCTAACACACAACCTACCGTATCGGTATACTGGACCAGAAGAGCCCTTCTCCTTTTCTCCCCCCTAGGATTATCTTACCTCCTAATGGATTCAATCATAGAAATTCATACTCTGATTTGTCCTTCACATTTATCACCCTGATCACTGCATCCCCTCATTCGGATTAGAATCATATATTCACCTGCACCCCCCCCTTGGCCAACCCGCCCCCCGGCGATGCGTCGCTACGCGACGCTTAGGGTTAGCGAAAGAAGAATAAAAGGAAAAAACAACAACAAAGAAGAAGAATAATACAGTCCAGATCACTGCATCCCCTCACTCGGATTAGAATCATATATTCACCTGCACCCCCCCCTTGGCCAACCCGCCCCCCGGCGATGCGTCGCTACGCGACGCTTAGGGTTAGCGAAAGAAGAATAAAAGGAAAAAACAACAACAAAGAAGAAGAATAATACAGTCCAGATCACTGCATCCCCTCATTCGGATTAGAATGATATATTTACGCCCCCCTGGCGACGCGTCATATCACATCACATCATGTCCCTCACATCAATTCCTCCTTCACTCCTCTTTCCGGTGTTGGGCTCTGATAGGCCGGCGAAGCTCTCTGTCAGTAAGTCTATGTGTATTGCCGTGCCATAGTTCCGTTTCCTTTTATATCGATTGTCGGTTGGTCTCACTGGCTTTTGATTTGAATCCCCGGTTCGTACGGAATAGCTCTCCGAAAAAACCTAATTCTGCCTAACGATGACATAGAATCGAAACCAGAGTGCCCCCTCCATCAGCTCCCATCACCATGTGAGAGGTCTTAGATCATACACTGAAACGCAACCCCGAGTCGACCCACTAGGTGTCACCCTAGTACCGTTTTCACTATGGAGATCATTGTCTTGACTCACCCTGCCCTGCTCACTCACTCATTCAATCAACCCCCTCTGCCCTGTTTCCTCTCTACCATCGCAAAACTCTAACAGCATGTACTCCGCCGTGACCGCCCACCGGATTTCTGACCTAAAGTGGTTCTGCTCTGGATTGTATTACAAAAACCCCCCCCCCCCTCCTCCCCTCTCTCCCTTCCTACGAAACAGCGGATGGAATGGGACCAGAGCACACCCAGGCAACAGGACCGGGGTGCCGAACGTCCACGACCATGGCAGTATCTACGTGCCACGCGTGGGACACCTGGAAAAAACTCACCAAGAACTCTCAGAAAGACAATTATGCCCTGGATTAATCCTTCATTTTGTTGTATTCCATTGTTGCACCCCAAATGGGTTTTCATCCTCTCAAAGGCATTCAGCACCCTCATGTACCGGTCGCGTATCCCTACAAAAAAATAGGGAACTTATTCCTCCATTCTACCTTATTTTATTTTATTTTTATTCTGTCATTGACAAATGTTTGATTTTTGTAAAAAAGTGTAATCGGAGCAGGAGTGGTACCGCCGGGACTACAGTTTGACGTGCTCATGCACCTTGTTACCTGCCTTTATTATATATCGCCCACAAATAGGGACAAATGGACATCTTCTATTAATCGTTGCCCGCAAACAGGGACTTTATTGTTTTATTCCCTCCTTCCCTGAAAGAGAGGTGTTTGATGGACCTTGGATCCCTTGTTTTTACTTTAATTTCTACTTAAAACCATGTGTATTATAACCATCCTACTGTACCTTGTTCAAGTTCAAGTGCCTTCCACACGTGCCGTCTTATTTATATAAAGACAGTATTGCACTGATTGATTGGACTGTCTCTCTTTTTTTGCAAATGCTCCTCCCCATTGTCCTGTGGTTTTTCCCCCTTTACTCATGGATTGATGTCTCCCACACATATGCCTGCGTGTGTTTAATTCAGGAATTGGAATCTCACGATGGCCTGAGTTAAGGTTTTGGTCTGCTTACCTGACGTCACACCTTTAAGACTGTACCATTGTGTCATGTGCCTGTTGTGATAGGCCCCCTCCCCCTCCCCCCTCCCCCCCGCCACTCAGAGTGAGTTGGTTTGCTCCCTGCGCGCGCTCCGTTTACCACTAGACATCTCCAACAGCAGGACTGCGTGCGTCCTCTTACCGTCCCTGGTCTACCTTGTCTACTACTAGTAAGAATTACTGGCAGGTTCTGATAAAGCTGCTTCACAGGTATACTATGCACTGAACCCACCTTATCTGTGTAGGAAAAAACGGTCTGTCAACACTTGCTAAAACTCTCTCTGACAATAAAACACCGCGCTGCTGCTCTGCGTAAACCTCTCGGCAGCGTGGACCTAACTCGAGGTGTTTATTTATCCTCCGTCGTGCTACCGTTGTTTATTATCACGGTTTGTTTGCTATGCCTCTCTTGTAAGGCTTCTGACTGTTTAAGAGACCATATTAGACCCTATGAATAAGTACTCTTGGTTGGATGACAGACCATCAGTGAGCCGTTTTTATAACCCAAACATCAAGCTGCCCGCAGCTGGATCTGTCGTGTTGTTCAGTCAGACTTGACAAACCTTGAATTGGACTGATGTTCTCCTATCATTTCTCAATTGGCCCAACTGTTGGACTCACTGGTTGACTGTAACAATGCACCATGATTGATATAAAGTCCGTTTTTTGTTGATGAGGCTTTAAGGGTTAGTTTGGACACAGGTGGTTGGAATCCTGCTAATTAACAGCCTTTAATTTACCAAAAACTGCCTTGACCCACTCTGTGGTTCCCTCTGAGCTGTTTATCTGTGTTACATGATCAATTATGTTCAACATAAGGCCTGCCTTGGTGCTACCTCATTACAATCCAACTACCCTATTGCCACGCGGGGATCACTGAGTGACATAGGACGTGTTTCTGATGTGCAGTCTCCTCTATTAGCGGTCCCATACCCACATTGTCCCTGACCGGAACCACCTGCCGCCTCCTGTCATCTGCTGTGTCAGAGCGCGGGTAACCAACTGAGGTGAGTCGATGACCGTCGCGCTGCACCTGCGCTTTCTGTGTAACCAACCACCCCTCTCTGATGATGGCTCAGTGTGCATATATTCCCTCCAGTATTGGTTTACTATAAGCAATCTCAATCCCTTACCCTAAACATAACCCCCCACGGGGCAGCACACTTAAACCTGACCGGTATCCTTGCACTAATGTTAATACTGAATGTTAACATCACAACGGATCTCAAACATTGGTTTACTATAAGCAATCTCTAAACCCTTACCCTAAACACAACCCCCCACGGGGCAGCGCACCTAAACCTAACCGGTATCCTTGCACTAATATTAATGCTGAATATTAATATCACAACGGATCTCAAACATTGGTTTACTATAAGCACTCTCAAACCCTTACCCTAAACATAACCCCCCACGGGGCAGCACACCTGAACCTAACCGGTATCTTTGCACTAATATTAATACTAAATATTAATATTACAACGAATCTCAAACAACCAACCTAAACCTGACCTCCCACGGGGCAGAACACCTAAACCCAACCTTTACCTTTGTCATACCGGTGACTGAATCAATCAGTTTGACGCACACTGTCCTTGTCCTGCCTTTATATATATATGAAAAATGTTTATTATTATTATTTTTTTTTTTTCCCCCCTCCCAACCCAAAGCAAGCCATAATATATCATTTCAATATGAAATCACACACGTGAGAACCTGGTACCTTCTCATGTGGGGACCGTCTGTAGGAGAATCGTGTCTGGTCTGGTCCGAAACACGATGTGATCACAGAAAGCCACTGATGATTGTGATTTCGAATTGACATGCATTTGACTTTAACACAGGCCTGAGGCCTCCCGTATCTCCATGAAAACCTCCCTCAACGTTATACCCTTCCCACCAATAGGCCCCCAATAAAACATGGAGCGGGGCGGTCCTCAGAGCCTTCCCCAAGGTCCATAACGGAAGTACAATTGAACAGTCTCCCCTGCCATAATAACTTCTGCCTACAATATTAATATTAATATATATTGCGGATCTACAAGCTCGTGGCGCGGACCCTTGCACCTTGGTTAGGGTCCTCAGAGCCTTCCCCTACGGTCCAGAATATATATAATAATAACTATATGGTCTTCTTCACCACAACATGTTAACCTTCCCTGGTTTACGATACGGCCACCACCCTTCCTCTCACTCTCATGGTATGTATGATTGTATTTGCCTCTCGTGGTCTGTTCAGCCCTGCAAACTTGACTCTTCTCTACTATGAAACTGTATGGCAAGACCTGACGACAGGCAGTTCTCTATAGGTAGCTATTCACCTTCCTAAATAGGGACCTGTGTCTCCTGGCAGAGCACGCACCAAGAGTCCACCCCAACGCTCCATGATAACTATATTACACTTTTAAGATGTGACTCTTGACTATTTTATTAGAAATGGATCTGCGGAATGCATATTAGATGGTATGGGATACTGGCTCCTTTAATCCATATGGCCGGAACCTTGTTTCTGTCTCCCCCTCTCCCCTCTCTTGTACATTCTCTCTATCATCTCGGACTAGGACGCGGAACATGCAAGGTTACCCCTATACCCCACGGAGGATACGCGATCGCTCGCCGCAACGAACAGTACGCCCCAATTGGATGGGGATCGAGATCTCGCTCTCCCTCACTCCCTAGGAGTAGAATTCACGCGTCCTTCTGGGACCCTGCGTCCTCCCCCCCGCGTGCGGCAAGCCCCAGTAACACAACAACTCCACCCCAAGGTACAGCAGGTCATCCTGTCCTTCGGTTTCAATAACAGACACAATCTATCGCTCAACACCTTTGAGAGAAACGTCGACTACGGGACGTCGCGACTGAAAAATTCCCCTAAGCCCTAACCCTACTCCCCATTGTACACCAGGCGAACCTACGTAGGATCAACTGTTGCCTGGAAATATACCCGCATATTCCTTCCCCTATGGATTTTACAACCATACATCTCTCGCCCTGGCCATGTGCTGCTCGGTGGCGCGCTACGAGCTTGTAGATCTGCTATTTCACAACAAAAGAAAGAAAAACCAATTGGATGGGGATCGAGATCTCGCTCTCCCTCACTCCCTAGGAGTAGAATTCACGCGTCCTTCTGGGACCCTGCGTCCTCCCCCCCGCGTGCGGCAAGCCCCAGTAACACAACAACTCCACCCCAAGGTACAGCAGGTCATACTGTCCTTCGGTTTCAATAACAGACACAATCTATCGCTCAACACCTTTGAGAGAAACGTCGACTACGGGACGTCGCGACTGAACAATTCCCCTAAGCCCTAACCCTACTCCCCATTGTACACCAGGCGAACCTACGTAGGATCAACTGTTGCCTGGAAAAATACCCGCATATTCCTTCCCCTATGGATTTTACAACCACACATCTCTCGCCCTGGCCATGTGCCACTCGGTGGCGCGCTACGAGCTTGTAGATCTGCTATTTCACAACAGATTATAGTAAAGAAGAAGAACCTGGCCAGGTGCCGCTTGATCACAACAGATTAAAGAATCCTGGCCATGTGCCGCTTGATCATAACAGATTGTAGTAAGGAAGAAGAACCTGGCCATGTGCCGCTTGTTCACAACAGATTATAGCAAAGAAAAGGAAAAAAGTCCAGATAAAGTCCCCCCCCCCCCTGGCCAACCCGCCCCCCGGCGACGCGTCGCTACGCGACGCTTAGGGTTAGCGAAAGACCCCTCCTTTTATGTGTAGAAAATCAAACAGAATAGTCTAACACACAACCTACCGTATCGGTATACTGGACCAGAAGAGCCCTTCTCCTTTTCTCCCCCCTAGGATTATCTTACCTCCTAATGGATTCAATCATAGAAATTCATACTCTGATTTGTCCTTCACATTTATCACCCTGATCACTGCATCCCCTCATTCGGATTAGAATCATATATTCACCTGCACCCCCCCCTTGGCCAACCCGCCCCCCGGCGATGCGTCGCTACGCGACGCTTAGGGTTAGCGAAAGAAGAATAAAAGGAAAAAACAACAACAAAGAAGAAGAATAATACAGTCCAGATCACTGCATCCCCTCACTCGGATTAGAATCATATATTCACCTGCACCCCCCCCTTGGCCAACCCGCCCCCCGGCGATGCGTCGCTACGCGACGCTTAGGGTTAGCGAAAGAAGAATAAAAGGAAAAAACAACAACAAAGAAGAAGAATAATACAGTCCAGATCACTGCATCCCCTCATTCGGATTAGAATGATATATTTACGCCCCCCTGGCGACGCGTCATATCACATCACATCATGTCCCTCACATCAATTCCTCCTTCACTCCTCTTTCCGGTGTTGGGCTCTGATAGGCCGGCGAAGCTCTCTGTCAGTAAGTCTATGTGTATTGCCGTGCCATAGTTCCGTTTCCTTTTATATCGATTGTCGGTTGGTCTCACTGGCTTTTGATTTGAATCCCCGGTTCGTACGGAATAGCTCTCCGAAAAAACCTAATTCTGCCTAACGATGACATAGAATCGAAACCAGAGTGCCCCCTCCATCAGCTCCCATCACCATGTGAGAGGTCTTAGATCATACACTGAAACGCAACCCCGAGTCGACCCACTAGGTGTCACCCTAGTACCGTTTTCACTATGGAGATCATTGTCTTGACTCACCCTGCCCTGCTCACTCACTCATTCAATCAACCCCCTCTGCCCTGTTTCCTCTCTACCATCGCAAAACTCTAACAGCATGTACTCCGCCGTGACCGCCCACCGGATTTCTGACCTAAAGTGGTTCTGCTCTGGATTGTATTACAAACCCCCCCCCCCCCCTCCTCCCCTCTCTCCCTTCCTACGAAACAGCGGATGGAATGGGACCAGAGCACACCCAGGCAACAGGACCGGGGTGCCGAACGTCCACGACCATGGCAGTATCTACGTGCCACGCGTGGGACACCTGGAAAAAACTCACCAAGAACTCTCAGAAAGACAATTATGCCCTGGATTAATCCTTCATTTTGTTGTATTCCATTGTTGCACCCCAAATGGGTTTTCATCCTCTCAAAGGCATTCAGCACCCTCATGTACCGGTCGCGTATCCCTACAAAAAAATAGGGAACTTATTCCTCCATTCTACCTTATTTTATTTTATTTTTATTCTGTCATTGACAAATGTTTGATTTTTGTAAAAAAGTGTAATCGGAGCAGGAGTGGTACCGCCGGGACTACAGTTTGACGTGCTCATGCACCTTGTTACCTGCCTTTATTATATATCGCCCACAAATAGGGACAAATGGACATCTTCTATTAATCGTTGCCCGCAAACAGGGACTTTATTGTTTTATTCCCTCCTTCCCTGAAAGAGAGGTGTTTGATGGACCTTGGATCCCTTGTTTTTACTTTAATTTCTACTTAAAACCATGTGTATTATAACCATCCTACTGTACCTTGTTCAAGTTCAAGTGCCTTCCACACGTGCCGTCTTATTTATATAAAGACAGTATTGCACTGATTGATTGGACTGTCTCTCTTTTTTTGCAAATGCTCCTCCCCATTGTCCTGTGGTTTTTCCCCCTTTACTCATGGATTGATGTCTCCCACACATATGCCTGCGTGTGTTTAATTCAGGAATTGGAATCTCACGATGGCCTGAGTTAAGGTTTTGGTCTGCTTACCTGACGTCACACCTTTAAGACTGTACCATTGTGTCATGTGCCTGTTGTGATAGGCCCCCTCCCCCTCCCCCCTCCCCCCCGCCACTCAGAGTGAGTTGGTTTGCTCCCTGCGCGCGCTCCGTTTACCACTAGACATCTCCAACAGCAGGACTGCGTGCGTCCTCTTACCGTCCCTGGTCTACCTTGTCTACTACTAGTAAGAATTACTGGCAGGTTCTGATAAAGCTGCTTCACAGGTATACTATGCACTGAACCCACCTTATCTGTGTAGGAAAAAACGGTCTGTCAACACTTGCTAAAACTCTCTCTGACAATAAAACACCGCGCTGCTGCTCTGCGTAAACCTCTCGGCAGCGTGGACCTAACTCGAGGTGTTTATTTATCCTCCGTCGTGCTACCGTTGTTTATTATCACGGTTTGTTTGCTATGCCTCTCTTGTAAGGCTTCTGACTGTTTAAGAGACCATATTAGACCCTATGAATAAGTACTCTTGGTTGGATGACAGACCATCAGTGAGCCGTTTTTATAACCCAAACATCAAGCTGCCCGCAGCTGGATCTGTCGTGTTGTTCAGTCAGACTTGACAAACCTTGAATTGGACTGATGTTCTCCTATCATTTCTCAATTGGCCCAACTGTTGGACTCACTGGTTGACTGTAACAATGCACCATGATTGATATAAAGTCCGTTTTTTGTTGATGAGGCTTTAAGGGTTAGTTTGGACACAGGTGGTTGGAATCCTGCTAATTAACAGCCTTTAATTTACCAAAAACTGCCTTGACCCACTCTGTGGTTCCCTCTGAGCTGTTTATCTGTGTTACATGATCAATTATGTTCAACATAAGGCCTGCCTTGGTGCTACCTCATTACAATCCAACTACCCTATTGCCACGCGGGGATCACTGAGTGACATAGGACGTGTTTCTGATGTGCAGTCTCCTCTATTAGCGGTCCCATACCCACATTGTCCCTGACCGGAACCACCTGCCGCCTCCTGTCATCTGCTGTGTCAGAGCGCGGGTAACCAACTGAGGTGAGTCGATGACCGTCGCGCTGCACCTGCGCTTTCTGTGTAACCAACCACCCCTCTCTGATGATGGCTCAGTGTGCATATATTCCCTCCAGTATTGGTTTACTATAAGCAATCTCAATCCCTTACCCTAAACATAACCCCCCACGGGGCAGCACACTTAAACCTGACCGGTATCCTTGCACTAATGTTAATACTGAATGTTAACATCACAACGGATCTCAAACATTGGTTTACTATAAGCAATCTCTAAACCCTTACCCTAAACACAACCCCCCACGGGGCAGCGCACCTAAACCTAACCGGTATCCTTGCACTAATATTAATGCTGAATATTAATATCACAACGGATCTCAAACATTGGTTTACTATAAGCACTCTCAAACCCTTACCCTAAACATAACCCCCCACGGGGCAGCACACCTGAACCTAACCGGTATCTTTGCACTAATATTAATACTAAATATTAATATTACAACGAATCTCAAACAACCAACCTAAACCTGACCTCCCACGGGGCAGAACACCTAAACCCAACCTTTACCTTTGTCATACCGGTGACTGAATCAATCAGTTTGACGCACACTGTCCTTGTCCTGCCTTTATATATATATGAAAAATGTTTATTATTATTATTATTTTTTTTTCCCCCCTCCCAACCCAAAGCAAGCCATAATATATCATTTGAATATGAAATCACACACGTGAGAACCTGGTACCTTCTCATGTGGGGACCGTCTGTAGGAGAATCGTGTCTGGTCTGGTCCGAAACACGATGTGATCACAGAAAGCCACTGATGATTGTGATTTCGAATTGACATGCATTTGACTTTAACACAGGCCTGAGGCCTCCCGTATCTCCATGAAAACCTCCCTCAACGTTATACCCTTCCCACCAATAGGCCCCCAATAAAACATGGAGCGGGGCGGTCCTCAGAGCCTTCCCCAAGGTCCATAACGGAAGTACAATTGAACAGTCTCCCCTGCCATAATAACTTCTGCCTACAATATTAATATTAATATATATTGCGGATCTACAAGCTCGTGGCGCGGACCCTTGCACCTTGGTTAGGGTCCTCAGAGCCTTCCCCTACGGTCCAGAATATATATAATAATAACTATATGGTCTTCTTCACCACAACATGTTAACCTTCCCTGGTTTACGATACGGCCACCACCCTTCCTCTCACTCTCATGGTATGTATGATTGTATTTGCCCCTCGTGGTCTGTTCAGCCCTGCAAACTTGACTCTTCTCTACTATGAAACTGTATGGCAAGACCTGACGACAGGCAGTTCTCTATAGGTAGCTATTCACCTTCCTAAATAGGGACCTGTGTCTCCTGGCAGAGCACGCACCAAGAGTCCACCCCAACGCTCCATGATAACTATATTACACTTTTAAGATGTGACTCTTGACTATTTTATTAGAAATGGATCTGCGGAATGCATATTAGATGGTATGGGATACTGGCTCCTTTAATCCATATGGCCGGAACCTTGTTTCTGTCTCCCCCTCTCCCCTCTCTTGTACATTCTCTCTATCATCTCGGACTAGGACGCGGAACATGCAAGGTTACCCCTATACCCCACGGAGGATACGCGATCGCTCGCCGCAACGAACAGTACGCCCCAATTGGATGGGGATCGAGATCTCGCTCTCCCTCACTCCCTAGGAGTAGAATTCACGCGTCCTTCTGGGACCCTGCGTCCTCCCCCCCGCGTGCGGCAAGCCCCAGTAACACAACAACTCCACCCCAAGGTACAGCAGGTCATCCTGTCCTTCGGTTTCAATAACAGACACAATCTATCGCTCAACACCTTTGAGAGAAACGTCGACTACGGGACGTCGCGACTGAAAAATTCCCCTAAGCCCTAACCCTACTCCCCATTGTACACCAGGCGAACCTACGTAGGATCAACTGTTGCCTGGAAATATACCCGCATATTCCTTCCCCTATGGATTTTACAACCATACATCTCTCGCCCTGGCCATGTGCTGCTCGGTGGCGCGCTACGAGCTTGTAGATCTGCTATTTCACAACAAAAGAAAGAAAAACCAATTGGATGGGGATCGAGATCTCGCTCTCCCTCACTCCCTAGGAGTAGAATTCACGCGTCCTTCTGGGACCCTGCGTCCTCCCCCCCGCGTGCGGCAAGCCCCAGTAACACAACAACTCCACCCCAAGGTACAGCAGGTCATACTGTCCTTCGGTTTCAATAACAGACACAATCTATCGCTCAACACCTTTGAGAGAAACGTCGACTACGGGACGTCGCGACTGAACAATTCCCCTAAGCCCTAACCCTACTCCCCATTGTACACCAGGCGAACCTACGTAGGATCAACTGTTGCCTGGAAAAATACCCGCATATTCCTTCCCCTATGGATTTTACAACCACACATCTCTCGCCCTGGCCATGTGCCACTCGGTGGCGCGCTACGAGCTTGTAGATCTGCTATTTCACAACAGATTATAGTAAAGAAGAAGAACCTGGCCAGGTGTCACTTGATCACAACAGATTAAAGAATCCTGGCCATGTGCCGCTTGATCATAACAGATTGTAGTAAGGAAGAAGAACCTGGCCATGTGCCGCTTGTTCACAACAGATTATAGCAAAGAAAAGGAAAAAAGTCCAGATAAAGTCCCCCCCCCCCCTGGCCAACCCGCCCCCCGGCGACGCGTCGCTACGCGACGCTTAGGGTTAGCGAAAGACCCCTCCTTTTATGTGTAGAAAATCAAACAGAATAGTCTAACACACAACCTACCGTATCGGTATACTGGACCAGAAGAGCCCTTCTCCTTTTCTCCCCCCTAGGATTATCTTACCTCCTAATGGATTCAATCATAGAAATTCATACTCTGATTTGTCCTTCACATTTATCACCCTGATCACTGCATCCCCTCATTCGGATTAGAATCATATATTCACCTGCACCCCCCCCTTGGCCAACCCGCCCCCCGGCGATGCGTCGCTACGCGACGCTTAGGGTTAGCGAAAGAAGAATAAAAGGAAAAAACAACAACAAAGAAGAAGAATAATACAGTCCAGATCACTGCATCCCCTCACTCGGATTAGAATCATATATTCACCTGCACCCCCCCCTTGGCCAACCCGCCCCCCGGCGATGCGTCGCTACGCGACGCTTAGGGTTAGCGAAAGAAGAATAAAAGGAAAAAACAACAACAAAGAAGAAGAATAATACAGTCCAGATCACTGCATCCCCTCATTCGGATTAGAATGATATATTTACGCCCCCCTGGCGACGCGTCATATCACATCACATCATGTCCCTCACATCAATTCCTCCTTCACTCCTCTTTCCGGTGTTGGGCTCTGATAGGCCGGCGAAGCTCTCTGTCAGTAAGTCTATGTGTATTGCCGTGCCATAGTTCCGTTTCCTTTTATATCGATTGTCGGTTGGTCTCACTGGCTTTTGATTTGAATCCCCGGTTTGTACGGAATAGCTCTCCGAAAAAACCTAATTCTGCCTAACGATGACATAGAATCGAAACCAGAGTGCCCCCTCCATCAGCTCCCATCACCATGTGAGAGGTCTTAGATCATACACTGAAACGCAACCCCGAGTCGACCCACTAGGTGTCACCCTAGTACCGTTTTCACTATGGAGATCATTGTCTTGACTCACCCTGCCCTGCTCACTCACTCATTCAATCAACCCCCTCTGCCCTGTTTCCTCTCTACCATCGCAAAACTCTAACAGCATGTACTCCGCCGTGACCGCCCACCGGATTTCTGACCTAAAGTGGTTCTGCTCTGGATTGTATTACAAAACCCCCCCCCCCCCTCCTCCCCTCTCTCCCTTCCTACGAAACAGCGGATGGAATGGGACCAGAGCACACCCAGGCAACAGGACCGGGGTGCCGAACGTCCACGACCATGGCAGTATCTACGTGCCACGCGTGGGACACCTGGAAAAAACTCACCAAGAACTCTCAGAAAGACAATTATGCCCTGGATTAATCCTTCATTTTGTTGTATTCCATTGTTGCACCCCAAATGGGTTTTCATCCTCTCAAAGGCATTCAGCACCCTCATGTACCGGTCGCGTATCCCTACAAAAAAATAGGGAACTTATTCCTCCATTCTACCTTATTTTATTTTATTTTTATTCTGTCATTGACAAATGTTTGATTTTTGTAAAAAAGTGTAATCGGAGCAGGAGTGGTACCGCCGGGACTACAGTTTGACGTGCTCATGCACCTTGTTACCTGCCTTTATTATATATCGCCCACAAATAGGGACAAATGGACATCTTCTATTAATCGTTGCCCGCAAACAGGGACTTTATTGTTTTATTCCCTCCTTCCCTGAAAGAGAGGTGTTTGATGGACCTTGGATCCCTTGTTTTTACTTTAATTTCTACTTAAAACCATGTGTATTATAACCATCCTACTGTACCTTGTTCAAGTTCAAGTGCCTTCCACACGTGCCGTCTTATTTATATAAAGACAGTATTGCACTGATTGATTGGACTGTCTCTCTTTTTTTGCAAATGCTCCTCCCCATTGTCCTGTGGTTTTTCCCCCTTTACTCATGGATTGATGTCTCCCACACATATGCCTGCGTGTGTTTAATTCAGGAATTGGAATCTCACGATGGCCTGAGTTAAGGTTTTGGTCTGCTTACCTGACGTCACACCTTTAAGACTGTACCATTGTGTCATGTGCCTGTTGTGATAGGCCCCCTCCCCCTCCCCCCTCCCCCCCGCCACTCAGAGTGAGTTGGTTTGCTCCCTGCGCGCGCTCCGTTTACCACTAGACATCTCCAACAGCAGGACTGCGTGCGTCCTCTTACCGTCCCTGGTCTACCTTGTCTACTACTAGTAAGAATTACTGGCAGGTTCTGATAAAGCTGCTTCACAGGTATACTATGCACTGAACCCACCTTATCTGTGTAGGAAAAAACGGTCTGTCAACACTTGCTAAAACTCTCTCTGACAATAAAACACCGCGCTGCTGCTCTGCGTAAACCTCTCGGCAGCGTGGACCTAACTCGAGGTGTTTATTTATCCTCCGTCGTGCTACCGTTGTTTATTATCACGGTTTGTTTGCTATGCCTCTCTTGTAAGGCTTCTGACTGTTTAAGAGACCATATTAGACCCTATGAATAAGTACTCTTGGTTGGATGACAGACCATCAGTGAGCCGTTTTTATAACCCAAACATCAAGCTGCCCGCAGCTGGATCTGTCGTGTTGTTCAGTCAGACTTGACAAACCTTGAATTGGACTGATGTTCTCCTATCATTTCTCAATTGGCCCAACTGTTGGACTCACTGGTTGACTGTAACAATGCACCATGATTGATATAAAGTCCGTTTTTTGTTGATGAGGCTTTAAGGGTTAGTTTGGACACAGGTGGTTGGAATCCTGCTAATTAACAGCCTTTAATTTACCAAAAACTGCCTTGACCCACTCTGTGGTTCCCTCTGAGCTGTTTATCTGTGTTACATGATCAATTATGTTCAACATAAGGCCTGCCTTGGTGCTACCTCATTACAATCCAACTACCCTATTGCCACGCGGGGATCACTGAGTGACATAGGACGTGTTTCTGATGTGCAGTCTCCTCTATTAGCGGTCCCATACCCACATTGTCCCTGACCGGAACCACCTGCCGCCTCCTGTCATCTGCTGTGTCAGAGCGCGGGTAACCAACTGAGGTGAGTCGATGACCGTCGCGCTGCACCTGCGCTTTCTGTGTAACCAACCACCCCTCTCTGATGATGGCTCAGTGTGCATATATTCCCTCCAGTATTGGTTTACTATAAGCAATCTCAATCCCTTACCCTAAACATAACCCCCCACGGGGCAGCACACTTAAACCTGACCGGTATCCTTGCACTAATGTTAATACTGAATGTTAACATCACAACGGATCTCAAACATTGGTTTACTATAAGCAATCTCTAAACCCTTACCCTAAACACAACCCCCCACGGGGCAGCGCACCTAAACCTAACCGGTATCCTTGCACTAATATTAATGCTGAATATTAATATCACAACGGATCTCAAACATTGGTTTACTATAAGCACTCTCAAACCCTTACCCTAAACATAACCCCCCACGGGGCAGCACACCTGAACCTAACCGGTATCTTTGCACTAATATTAATACTAAATATTAATATTACAACGAATCTCAAACAACCAACCTAAACCTGACCTCCCACGGGGCAGAACACCTAAACCCAACCTTTACCTTTGTCATACCGGTGACTGAATCAATCAGTTTGACGCACACTGTCCTTGTCCTGCCTTTATATATATATGAAAAATGTTTATTATTATTCTTTTTTTTTTTTTTCCCCCTCCCAACCCAAAGCAAGCCATAATATATCATTTGAATATGAAATCACACACGTGAGAACCTGGTACCTTCTCATGTGGGGACCGTCTGTAGGAGAATCGTGTCTGGTCTGGTCCGAAACACGATGTGATCACAGAAAGCCACTGATGATTGTGATTTCGAATTGACATGCATTTGACTTTAACACAGGCCTGAGGCCTCCCGTATCTCCATGAAAACCTCCCTCAACGTTATACCCTTCCCACCAATAGGCCCCCAATAAAACATGGAGCGGGGCGGTCCTCAGAGCCTTCCCCAAGGTCCATAACGGAAGTACAATTGAACAGTCTCCCCTGCCATAATAACTTCTGCCTACAATATTAATATTAATATATATTGCGGATCTACAAGCTCGTGGCGCGGACCCTTGCACCTTGGTTAGGGTCCTCAGAGCCTTCCCCTACGGTCCAGAATATATATAATAATAACTATATGGTCTTCTTCACCACAACATGTTAACCTTCCCTGGTTTACGATACGGCCACCACCCTTCCTCTCACTCTCATGGTATGTATGATTGTATTTGCCTCTCGTGGTCTGTTCAGCCCTGCAAACTTGACTCTTCTCTACTATGAAACTGTATGGCAAGACCTGACGACAGGCAGTTCTCTATAGGTAGCTATTCACCTTCCTAAATAGGGACCTGTGTCTCCTGGCAGAGCACGCACCAAGAGTCCACCCCAACGCTCCATGATAACTATATTACACTTTTAAGATGTGACTCTTGACTATTTTATTAGAAATGGATCTGCGGAATGCATATTAGATGGTATGGGATACTGGCTCCTTTAATCCATATGGCCGGAACCTTGTTTCTGTCTCCCCCTCTCCCCTCTCTTGTACATTCTCTCTATCATCTCGGACTAGGACGCGGAACATGCAAGGTTACCCCTATACCCCACGGAGGATACGCGATCGCTCGCCGCAACGAACAGTACGCCCCAATTGGATGGGGATCGAGATCTCGCTCTCCCTCACTCCCTAGGAGTAGAATTCACGCGTCCTTCTGGGACCCTGCGTCCTCCCCCCCGCGTGCGGCAAGCCCCAGTAACACAACAACTCCACCCCAAGGTACAGCAGGTCATCCTGTCCTTCGGTTTCAATAACAGACACAATCTATCGCTCAACACCTTTGAGAGAAACGTCGACTACGGGACGTCGCGACTGAAAAATTCCCCTAAGCCCTAACCCTACTCCCCATTGTACACCAGGCGAACCTACGTAGGATCAACTGTTGCCTGGAAATATACCCGCATATTCCTTCCCCTATGGATTTTACAACCATACATCTCTCGCCCTGGCCATGTGCTGCTCGGTGGCGCGCTACGAGCTTGTAGATCTGCTATTTCACAACAAAAGAAAGAAAAACCAATTGGATGGGGATCGAGATCTCGCTCTCCCTCACTCCCTAGGAGTAGAATTCACGCGTCCTTCTGGGACCCTGCGTCCTCCCCCCCGCGTGCGGCAAGCCCCAGTAACACAACAACTCCACCCCAAGGTACAGCAGGTCATACTGTCCTTCGGTTTCAATAACAGACACAATCTATCGCTCAACACCTTTGAGAGAAACGTCGACTACGGGACGTCGCGACTGAACAATTCCCCTAAGCCCTAACCCTACTCCCCATTGTACACCAGGCGAACCTACGTAGGATCAACTGTTGCCTGGAAAAATACCCGCATATTCCTTCCCCTATGGATTTTACAACCACACATCTCTCGCCCTGGCCATGTGCCACTCGGTGGCGCGCTACGAGCTTGTAGATCTGCTATTTCACAACAGATTATAGTAAAGAAGAAGAACCTGGCCAGGTGCCGCTTGATCACAACAGATTAAAGAATCCTGGCCATGTGCCGCTTGATCATAACAGATTGTAGTAAGGAAGAAGAACCTGGCCATGTGCCGCTTGTTCACAACAGATTATAGCAAAGAAAAGGAAAAAAGTCCAGATAAAGTCCCCCCCCCCCCTGGCCAACCCGCCCCCCGGCGACGCGTCGCTACGCGACGCTTAGGGTTAGCGAAAGACCCCTCCTTTTATGTGTAGAAAATCAAACAGAATAGTCTAACACACAACCTACCGTATCGGTATACTGGACCAGAAGAGCCCTTCTCCTTTTCTCCCCCCTAGGATTATCTTACCTCCTAATGGATTCAATCATAGAAATTCATACTCTGATTTGTCCTTCACATTTATCACCCTGATCACTGCATCCCCTCATTCGGATTAGAATCATATATTCACCTGCACCCCCCCCTTGGCCAACCCGCCCCCCGGCGATGCGTCGCTACGCGACGCTTAGGGTTAGCGAAAGAAGAATAAAAGGAAAAAACAACAACAAAGAAGAAGAATAATACAGTCCAGATCACTGCATCCCCTCATTCGGATTAGAATGATATATTTACGCCCCCCTGGCGACGCGTCATATCACATCACATCATGTCCCTCACATCAATTCCTCCTTCACTCCTCTTTCCGGTGTTGGGCTCTGATAGGCCGGCGAAGCTCTCTGTCAGTAAGTCTATGTGTATTGCCGTGCCATAGTTCCGTTTCCTTTTATATCGATTGTCGGTTGGTCTCACTGGCTTTTGATTTGAATCCCCGGTTCGTACGGAATAGCTCTCCGAAAAAACCTAATTCTGCCTAACGATGACATAGAATCGAAACCAGAGTGCCCCCTCCATCAGCTCCCATCACCATGTGAGAGGTCTTAGATCATACACTGAAACGCAACCCCGAGTCGACCCACTAGGTGTCACCCTAGTACCGTTTTCACTATGGAGATCATTGTCTTGACTCACCCTGCCCTGCTCACTCACTCATTCAATCAACCCCCTCTGCCCTGTTTCCTCTCTACCATCGCAAAACTCTAACAGCATGTCCTCCGCCGTGACCGCCCACCGGATTTCTGACCTAAAAGTGGTTCTGCTCTGGATTGTATTACAAACCCCCCCCCCCCCCCCCCCCCCCCCTCCTCCCCTCTCTCCCTTCCTACGAAACAGCGGATGGAATGGGACCAGAGCACACCCAGGCAACAGGACCGGGGTGCCGAACGTCCACGACCATGGCAGTATCTACGTGCCACGCGTGGGACACCTGGAAAAAACTCACCAAGAACTCTCAGAAAGACAATTATGCCCTGGATTAATCCTTCATTTTGTTGTATTCCATTGTTGCACCCCAAATGGGTTTTCATCCTCTCAAAGGCATTCAGCACCCTCATGTACCGGTCGCGTATCCCTACAAAAAAATAGGGAACTTATTCCTCCATTCTACCTTATTTTATTTTATTTTTATTCTGTCATTGACAAATGTTTGATTTTTGTAAAAAAGTGTAATCGGAGCAGGAGTGGTACCGCCGGGACTACAGTTTGACGTGCTCATGCACCTTGTTACCTGCCTTTATTATATATCGCCCACAAATAGGGACAAATGGACATCTTCTATTAATCGTTGCCCGCAAACAGGGACTTTATTGTTTTATTCCCTCCTTCCCTGAAAGAGAGGTGTTTGATGGACCTTGGATCCCTTGTTTTTACTTTAATTTCTACTTAAAACCATGTGGATTATAACCATCCTACTGTACCTTGTTCAAGTTCAAGTGCCTTCCACACGTGCCGTCTTATTTATATAAAGACAGTATTGCACTGATTGATTGGACTGTCTCTCTTTTTTTTGCAAATGCTCCTCCCCATTGTCCTGTGGTTTTCCCCCTTTACTCATGGATTGATGTCTCCCACACATATGCCTGCGTGTGTTTAATTCAGGAATTGGAATCTCACGATGGCCTGAGTTAAGGTTTTGGTCTGCTTACCTGACGTCACACTTTTAAGACTGTACCATTGTGTCATGTGCCTGTTGTGATAGGCCCCCTCCCCCTCCCCCCTCCCCCCCGCCACTCAGAGTGAGTTGGTTTGCTCCCTGCGCGCGCTCTGTTTACCACTAGACATCTCCAACAGCAGGACTGCGTGCGTCCTCTTACCGTCCCTGGTCTACCTTGTCTACTACTAGTAAGAATTACTGGCAGGTTCTGATAAAGCTGCTTCACAGGTATACTATGCACTGAACCCACCTTATCTGTGTAGGAAAAAACGGTCTGTCAACACTTGCTAAAACTCTCTCTGACAATAAAACACCGCGCTGCTGCTCTGCGTAAACCTCTCAGCAGCGTGGACCTAACTCGAGGTGTTTATTTATCCTCCGTCGTGCTACCGTTGTTTATTATCACGGTTTGTTTGCTATGCCTCTCTTGTAAGGCTTCTGACTGTTTAAGAGACCATATTAGACCCTATGAATAAGTACTCTTGGTTGGATGACAGACCATCAGTGAGCCGTTTTTATAACCCAAACATCAAGCTGCCCGCAGCTGGATCTGTCGTGTTGATCAGTCAGACTTGACAAACCTTGAATTGGACTGATGTTCTCCTATCATTTCTCAATTGGCCCAACTGTTGGACTCACTGGTTGACTGTAACAATGCACCATGATTGATATAAAGTCCGTTTTTTGTTGATGAGGCTTTAGGGTTAGTTTGGACACAGGTGGTTGGAATCCTGCTAATTAACAGCCTTTAATTTACCAAAAACTGCCTTGACCCACTCTGTGGTTCCCTCTGAGCTGTTTATCTGTGTTACATGATCAATTATGTTCAACATAAGGCCTGCCTTGGTGCTACCTCATTACAATCCAACTACCCTATTGCCACGCGGGGATCACTGAGTGACATAGGACGTGTTTCTGATGTGCAAATCTCCTCTATTAGCGGTCCCATACCCACATTGTCCCTGACCGGAACCACCTGCCGCCTCCTGTCATCTGCTGTGTCAGAGCGCGGGTAACCAACTGAGGTGAGTCGATGACCGTCGCGCTGCACCTGCGCTTTCTGTGTAACCAACCACCCCTCTCTGATGATGACTCAGTGTGCATATATTCCCTCCAGTATTGGTTTACTATAAGCAATCTCAATCCCTTACCCTAAACATAACCCCCCACGGGGCAGCACACTTAAACCTGACCGGTATCCTTGCGCTAATATTAATACTGAATGTTAACATCACAACGGATCTCAAACCTTGGTTTACTATAAGCAATCTCTAAACCCTTACCCTAAACACAACCCCCCACGGGGCAGCGCACCTAAACCTAACCGGTATCCTTGCACTAATATTAATACTGAATATTAATATCACAACGGATCTCAAACATTGGTTTACTATAAGCACTCTCAAACCCTTACCCTAAACATAACCCCCCACGGGGCAGCACACCTGAACCTAACCGGTATCTTTGCACTAATATTAATACTAAATATTAATATTACAACGAATCTCAAACAACCAACCTAAACCTGACCTCCCACGGGGCAGAACACCTAAACCCAACCTTTACCTTTGTCATACCGGTGACTGAATCAATCAGTTTGACGCACACTGTCCTTGTCCTGCCTTTATATATATATGAAAAATGTTTATTATTATTTTTTTTTTTTTCCCCCCTCCCAACCCAAAGCAAGCCATAATATATCATTTGAATATGAAATCACACACGTGAGAACCTGGTACCTTCTCATGTGGGGACCGTCTGTAGGAGAATCGTGTCTGGTCTGGTCCGAAACACGATGTGATCACAGAAAGCCACTGATGATTGTGATTTCGAATTGACATGCATTTGACCTTAAAACAGGCCTGGGATCTCCCGCGTCTCCATGGAAACCTCACCTAACAATAAGTTCCCTCCCTACCTTAAATCCCAGTTAAAACATGGAGCTGGTTGGTCCTCAGAGCCTCCCCCACAGTCCATAACGGAAGTACCATTGAATAGTCTCCCCTGCCATAATAACCTCTGCCCACCATGATAATTTTATTACATATTGCAGATCTACAAGCTCGTAGCGCGGACCTTTGCACCTGGGTTGTACGAATGTGATGGTGTTCCTTCGTCTTTTGGATCCCATAATTGACAGAACCGGAGGATGCTAAAACCTGTATACTGATAATAACTTGATAACCGAGCTAGTACTGTAGTTTTACGACTCCTGATTACGGTTTGAACATGTGTTCGCAGTGAGATCACTACTGGAATGACAATCATGACCTACTAGCGAATGTCCACATCAGGTTAGGATCTAATTGCATCGTGCGGTCCTATCCACTGGCTCTCCTATCTTCTATCTCACTCACCTGCTTGTTGATTCCTCTCCCTCCTCCCTCTCTTCCCTTTCTGTCTCTCTTCTACTGCAAGCTCCTCTTTCACTCACTCTGTTAGGGCGTACCATGGAGGACGACCGGGATCGTTCCGACCCACGGAGGAAGCTCTTCAACCCACCCCATGGAACCCCCCCCGCTCCTCCCCCCCTCCCCCCAGTTGTGAACACCAGGACCCCCCTGATTAGGAAAGGCCGGCGGCGCTCCTCCCACCCCTCTCTCCAGCCTCGTCCCACCCTGGACGAGACTCCGATCAAAGATCCGGCTATCCTCGAGCACCTTTCCGGTCGCCATGACCCGCTAAACCCACCCCTCTCTCCCCCCACCCCATCTTCATCGAATCCCACTGACCTCGGCCCCCGATCCCTTCGCCAGCCCCCTTACAGTACCGATCGCGCTCGGGAGGACGAGTATAGATTTTCCCCGGACCCTTGGATGTCCCCGCAGAACCCCGGCACCCCAGGAGCCCTGAGTCCCCCCCGACCACACTCACAGGTGTCCTCGGAATCCGACGCCTCGACCGTCGCTTATTTGTCTCCGCCACCGACACCTACACCACTCGCCGCCGCCGACCCGAGGACCGCTGCGACCATAGCTCCATACGTACTGGTCACACTGGTCTCCCTCCTGAAGGCTTGCCACCGCCTGGAACCAATAGCCCTCTTCAACCACGATAGGGTTCTCCCCAGCGACCACCGATCTAGGTGCATGGCGCTTGCGCTCTCGGTCACGCCTCGAAGCGCCGGTGACCTGACCGTTGCGAGGCTGATGGATGCTTCCCGAGCGTGGCTGTCTAGAAGCTACTCTGTGTTAGAGTCACACTACAAGGAAAAGATTGACATGCTCCTGGCCATACTTAGGTACCACTCGTGCGTCGACCCAGTAGCCCACTGGGATACAGCGTGCTACATGGCTCGCATCGACCTCGAGCACACCTTGTCCCAGGGCACTATTAATGTGACCAGAGAACATATCCCCCACTCGTTCTGGTGCCCCCTCTCCGCCCCTGGACACCTGGTAGCTCCTCCCCTCGTCCGTACAGGCTTCGTCCGTCTTACCGTCCGTAGGCCTAAGCGACCCCGGCCGGCCACCATGCCGACACCGACCGCGAGTGTTATCACGACGACGACAACACCCACCGCGGCCGACGCACCACCACGAGCCCTATATCGAGTACACTCGCCGGTCGACCCGCCTATGGTCCCGACCAGACCCACGCTCATCCTGGGGGACATTAACTTATTAACACTACCCACTATCACGAACGGATCTATACAGATAGACGTATACCCCCATGCGTCGCTGGTTGACGCCAGCGATATCCTGGCGCAACTGGTGACACCATGCACGGTCACCAGACAGCTGCTCCTGGCCTTCGGACCGGATCCGGATCAGCCCATGTCCACGCGGAACCTGGACAGCATGGCGAAAAAACTGTGGTCCGTTGCTAAAGCGAAATTCCCACTGGCCGTAGTCCGCTTCGCACTCACTCCCTGTCCCGATGGCCTCACGAGAGAAGCCCGGGCTGTCATTAACGACACCAACGAGAGTTTGGGCTACTTTCGCCATATCCCGGCCATACCCAGCGACCAACTCTTCGTGGAGCCAAACAGCACGCGTTGGAAACCTGTGACAGGCTACGCGGTCTGGCGACTTTGGCGAGAATACTTCCGTTGACAACGCCCTTCCCACCATTAACCACCTTTCAATGGCCTTCACTCCGCCCGAGTCCAACTCCCTCCCAGGATCCCACATGACCTACATAAATCACTGCCACCTCCCCGATCTCACACCCTCAACGCCACAACCAATTAACCCCAGCCTATCCTGACATGGAACAAGGACAAACGGAACCGCATTGGTTGCATTTTAGCCTCACTCCCCACCTCCCCCTCCTTTCACACTCCGTTCCGCTAGGAAAGAAACTCCGCCCGAGTCCAACTCCCTCCCAGGATCCCACATGACCCACACAAACCACTGCCACCTCCCCGATCTCACACCCTCAACGCCACAACCAATTAACCCCAGCCTATCCTAACATGGAACAAGGACAAACGGAACCGCATTGGTTGCATTTTAGCCTCACTCCCCACCTCCCCCTCCTTCCACACTCCGTTCCGCTAGGAAAGAAACTCCGCCCGAGTCCAACTCCCTCCCAGGATCCCACATGACCCACACAAACCACTGCCACCTCCCCGATCTCACACCCTCAACGCCACAACCAATTAACCCCAGCCTATCCTAACATGGAACAAGGACAAACGGAACCGCATTGGTTGCATTTTAGCCTCACTCCCCACCTCCCCCTCCTTCCACACTCCGTTCCGCTTCCCTCTCTTAACTTTTTTGTCTCCCTCCTTTTCTTCTCTCCCTCTCTCTCTCTCTCTCTCTCTCTCTCTCTCTCTCCTTCTATCCTCCGTTCTACATATATATATATCTCTCTCACAAAACTCAGGCATGAATCCACGAGGCAGCGGCGAGACAGGACGACCACCATCTACTTTCAGTGTAAGAATGACCGTATATTCCGCCTTAGATTTTCTGTTTACCATTGCATTTGGACACCAGTAGATTGCCTGTGATTTACACGCTCCAGGAAACAAATGTCTAACAGCTCCACTCTTAACTCTATTAAAACAACCGCTCCACTAACTGTGTTATTAAATACACACCACGCTACTTAAGCGGCCCTATTCCCAGCAAACTATGGCTTACCTTAATCTACTCCGTCATCTGGTACCCTCCTGTTCCAGAATGTCAAGATACCTTACGCCCGTTAAGACAGATCGCAACTAGACCAATGCCCACTGTGATACCTTATATGGATTATCTAATTTATCTCATTCCTGTGACTCCACCTACAAAAGAGACCGCAACAGATCTGACCGTTCCTGTGACACAATTCCTCCCTCTCGATAGTATCAGGAATCCACACTCCGCTCGGCTTATTTCATCTCAACTAAGAAAACAGGACATATTCCCCTTATACAATATTATCTTCCTCCCAAAGGAGGACTCATTTCCCTACACACTGGCATGAAGGTACGATAGGAAACCAAGAAAAAAGAGCCCCTTGTTTTACTGTTAAACCCCACCTGGATTTTAATTCATCTCATCAGATCATATATATTTCCTCTCTGCATTGCTACGCACGGTACTGGGTCAACAAATACCGAATAGAACAGGACAGTCCATGAATAATACATACCGGATCCCCAGTGGAAATTATTCCAAACATATACTTCTTCCCCTGTATAGCAAGAAAAAGAATAAGCGTGCCTCTCGACCCAAAGAAGATTCCTACGGTCCAGATTACTGCATCCCCTCATTCGGATTAGAATCATATATTCACCTGCAACCCCCCCCCCCCCCCCCCCCCCCCTGGCCAACCCGCCCCCCGGCGACGCGTCGCTATGCGACGCTTAGGGTTAGCGAAAGACCCCTCCTTTTATGTGTAGAAAATCAAACAGAATAGTCTAACACACAACCTACCGTATCGGTATACTGGACCAGAAGAGCCCTTCTCCTTTTCTCCCCCCTAGGATTATCTTACCTCCTAATGGATTCAATCATAGAAATTCATACTCTGATTTGTCCTTCACATTTATCACCCTGATCACTGCATCCCCTCATTCGGATTAGAATCATATATTCACCTGCACCCCCCCCCTTGGCCAACCCGCCCCCCGGCGATGCGTCGCTACGCGACGCTTAGGGTTAGCGAAAGAAGAATAAAAGGAAAAAACAACAACAAAGAAGAAGAATAATACAGTCCAGATCACTGCATCCCCTCATTCGGATTAGAATGATATATTTACGCCCCCCTGGCGACGCGTCATATCACATCACATCATGTCCCTCACATCAATTCCTCCTTCACTCCTCTTTCCGGTGTTGGGCTCTGATAGGCCGGCGAAGCTCTCTGTCAGTAAGTCTATGTGTATTGCCGTGCCATAGTTCCGTTTCCTTTTATATCGATTGTCGGTTGGTCTCACTGGCTTTTGATTTGAATCCCCGGTTCGTACGGAATAGCTCTCCGAAAAAACCTAATTCTGCCTAACGATGACATAGAATCGAAACCAGAGTGCCCCCTCCATCAGCTCCCATCACCATGTGAGAGGTCTTAGATCATACACTGAAACGCAACCCCGAGTCGACCCACTAGGTGTCACCCTAGTACCGTTTTCACTATGGAGATCATTGTCTTGACTCACCCTGCCCTGCTCACTCACTCATTCAATCAACCCCCTCTGCCCTGTTTCCTCTCTACCATCGCAAAACTCTAACAGCATGTACTCCGCCGTGACCGCCCACCGGATTTCTGACCTAAAGTGGTTCTGCTCTGGATTGTATTACAAAACCCCCCCCCCCCTCCTCCCCTCTCTCCCTTCCTACGAAACAGCGGATGGAATGGGACCAGAGCACACCCAGGCAACAGGACCGGGGTGCCGAACGTCCACGACCATGGCAGTATCTACGTGCCACGCGTGGGACACCTGGAAAAAACTCACCAAGAACTCTCAGAAAGACAATTATGCCCTGGATTAATCCTTCATTTTGTTGTATTCCATTGTTGCACCCCAAATGGGTTTTCATCCTCTCAAAGGCATTCAGCACCCTCATGTACCGGTCGCGTATCCCTACAAAAAAATAGGGAACTTATTCCTCCATTCTACCTTATTTTATTTTATTTTTATTCTGTCATTGACAAATGTTTGATTTTTGTAAAAAAGTGTAATCGGAGCAGGAGTGGTACCGCCGGGACTACAGTTTGACGTGCTCATGCACCTTGTTACCTGCCTTTATTATATATCGCCCACAAATAGGGACAAATGGACATCTTCTATTAATCGTTGCCCGCAAACAGGGACTTTATTGTTTTATTCCCTCCTTCCCTGAAAGAGAGGTGTTTGATGGACCTTGGATCCCTTGTTTTTACTTTAATTTCTACTTAAAACCATGTGTATTATAACCATCCTACTGTACCTTGTTCAAGTTCAAGTGCCTTCCACACGTGCCGTCTTATTTATATAAAGACAGTATTGCACTGATTGATTGGACTGTCTCTCTTTTTTTGCAAATGCTCCTCCCCATTGTCCTGTGGTTTTTCCCCCTTTACTCATGGATTGATGTCTCCCACACATATGCCTGCGTGTGTTTAATTCAGGAATTGGAATCTCACGATGGCCTGAGTTAAGGTTTTGGTCTGCTTACCTGACGTCACACCTTTAAGACTGTACCATTGTGTCATGTGCCTGTTGTGATAGGCCCCCTCCCCCTCCCCCCTCCCCCCCGCCACTCAGAGTGAGTTGGTTTGCTCCCTGCGCGCGCTCCGTTTACCACTAGACATCTCCAACAGCAGGACTGCGTGCGTCCTCTTACCGTCCCTGGTCTACCTTGTCTACTACTAGTAAGAATTACTGGCAGGTTCTGATAAAGCTGCTTCACAGGTATACTATGCACTGAACCCACCTTATCTGTGTAGGAAAAAACGGTCTGTCAACACTTGCTAAAACTCTCTCTGACAATAAAACACCGCGCTGCTGCTCTGCGTAAACCTCTCGGCAGCGTGGACCTAACTCGAGGTGTTTATTTATCCTCCGTCGTGCTACCGTTGTTTATTATCACGGTTTGTTTGCTATGCCTCTCTTGTAAGGCTTCTGACTGTTTAAGAGACCATATTAGACCCTATGAATAAGTACTCTTGGTTGGATGACAGACCATCAGTGAGCCGTTTTTATAACCCAAACATCAAGCTGCCCGCAGCTGGATCTGTCGTGTTGTTCAGTCAGACTTGACAAACCTTGAATTGGACTGATGTTCTCCTATCATTTCTCAATTGGCCCAACTGTTGGACTCACTGGTTGACTGTAACAATGCACCATGATTGATATAAAGTCCGTTTTTTGTTGATGAGGCTTTAAGGGTTAGTTTGGACACAGGTGGTTGGAATCCTGCTAATTAACAGCCTTTAATTTACCAAAAACTGCCTTGACCCACTCTGTGGTTCCCTCTGAGCTGTTTATCTGTGTTACATGATCAATTATGTTCAACATAAGGCCTGCCTTGGTGCTACCTCATTACAATCCAACTACCCTATTGCCACGCGGGGATCACTGAGTGACATAGGACGTGTTTCTGATGTGCAGTCTCCTCTATTAGCGGTCCCATACCCACATTGTCCCTGACCGGAACCACCTGCCGCCTCCTGTCATCTGCTGTGTCAGAGCGCGGGTAACCAACTGAGGTGAGTCGATGACCGTCGCGCTGCACCTGCGCTTTCTGTGTAACCAACCACCCCTCTCTGATGATGGCTCAGTGTGCATATATTCCCTCCAGTATTGGTTTACTATAAGCAATCTCAATCCCTTACCCTAAACATAACCCCCCACGGGGCAGCACACTTAAACCTGACCGGTATCCTTGCACTAATGTTAATACTGAATGTTAACATCACAACGGATCTCAAACATTGGTTTACTATAAGCAATCTCTAAACCCTTACCCTAAACACAACCCCCCACGGGGCAGCGCACCTAAACCTAACCGGTATCCTTGCACTAATATTAATGCTGAATATTAATATCACAACGCATCTCAAACATTGGTTTACTATAAGCACTCTCAAACCCTTACCCTAAACATAACCCCCCACGGGGCAGCACACCTGAACCTAACCGGTATCTTTGCACTAATATTAATACTAAATATTAATATTACAACGAATCTCAAACAACCAACCTAAACCTGACCTCCCACGGGGCAGAACACCTAAACCCAACCTTTACCTTTGTCATACCGGTGACTGAATCAATCAGTTTGACGCACACTGTCCTTGTCCTGCCTTTATATATATATGAAAAATGTTTATTATTATTATTATTTTTTTTTTCCCCCCTCCCAACCCAAAGCAAGCCATAATATATCATTTGAATATGAAATCACACACGTGAGAACCTGGTACCTTCTCATGTGGGGACCGTCTGTAGGAGAATCGTGTCTGGTCTGGTCCGAAACACGATGTGATCACAGAAAGCCACTGATGATTGTGATTTCGAATTGACATGCATTTGACTTTAACACAGGCCTGAGGCCTCCCGTATCTCCATGAAAACCTCCCTCAACGTTATACCCTTCCCACCAATAGGCCCCCAATAAAACATGGAGCGGGGCGGTCCTCAGAGCCTTCCCCAAGGTCCATAACGGAAGTACAATTGAACAGTCTCCCCTGCCATAATAACTTCTGCCTACAATATTAATATTAATATATATTGCGGATCTACAAGCTCGTGGCGCGGACCCTTGCACCTTGGTTAGGGTCCTCAGAGCCTTCCCCTACGGTCCAGAATATATATAATAATAACTATATGGTCTTCTTCACCACAACATGTTAACCTTCCCTGGTTTACGATACGGCCACCACCCTTCCTCTCACTCTCATGGTATGTATGATTGTATTTGCCTCTCGTGGTCTGTTCAGCCCTGCAAACTTGACTCTTCTCTACTATGAAACTGTATGGCAAGACCTGACGACAGGCAGTTCTCTATAGGTAGCTATTCACCTTCCTAAATAGGGACCTGTGTCTCCTGGCAGAGCACGCACCAAGAGTCCACCCCAACGCTCCATGATAACTATATTACACTTTTAAGATGTGACTCTTGACTATTTTATTAGAAATGGATCTGCGGAATGCATATTAGATGGTATGGGATACTGGCTCCTTTAATCCATATGGCCGGAACCTTGTTTCTGTCTCCCCCTCTCCCCTCTCTTGTACATTCTCTCTATCATCTCGGACTAGGACGCGGAACATGCAAGGTTACCCCTATACCCCACGGAGGATACGCGATCGCTCGCCGCAACGAACAGTACGCCCCAATTGGATGGGGATCGAGATCTCGCTCTCCCTCACTCCCTAGGAGTAGAATTCACGCGTCCTTCTGGGACCCTGCGTCCTCCCCCCCGCGTGCGGCAAGCCCCAGTAACACAACAACTCCACCCCAAGGTACAGCAGGTCATCCTGTCCTTCGGTTTCAATAACAGACACAATCTATCGCTCAACACCTTTGAGAGAAACGTCGACTACGGGACGTCGCGACTGAAAAATTCCCCTAAGCCCTAACCCTACTCCCCATTGTACACCAGGCGAACCTACGTAGGATCAACTGTTGCCTGGAAATATACCCGCATATTCCTTCCCCTATGGATTTTACAACCATACATCTCTCGCCCTGGCCATGTGCTGCTCGGTGGCGCGCTACGAGCTTGTAGATCTGCTATTTCACAACAAAAGAAAGAAAAACCAATTGGATGGGGATCGAGATCTCGCTCTCCCTCACTCCCTAGGAGTAGAATTCACGCGTCCTTCTGGGACCCTGCGTCCTCCCCCCCGCGTGCGGCAAGCCCCAGTAACACAACAACTCCACCCCAAGGTACAGCAGGTCATACTGTCCTTCGGTTTCAATAACAGACACAATCTATCGCTCAACACCTTTGAGAGAAACGTCGACTACGGGACGTCGCGACTGAACAATTCCCCTAAGCCCTAACCCTACTCCCCATTGTACACCAGGCGAACCTACGTAGGATCAACTGTTGCCTGGAAAAATACCCGCATATTCCTTCCCCTATGGATTTTACAACCACACATCTCTCGCCCTGGCCATGTGCCACTCGGTGGCGCGCTACGAGCTTGTAGATCTGCTATTTCACAACAGATTATAGTAAAGAAGAAGAACCTGGCCAGGTGCCGCTTGATCACAACAGATTAAAGAATCCTGGCCATGTGCCGCTTGATCATAACAGATTGTAGTAAGGAAGAAGAACCTGGCCATGTGCCGCTTGTTCACAACAGATTATAGCAAAGAAAAGGAAAAAAGTCCAGATAAAGTCCCCCCCCCCCCTGGCCAACCCGCCCCCCGGCGACGCGTCGCTACGCGACGCTTAGGGTTAGCGAAAGACCCCTCCTTTTATGTGTAGAAAATCAAACAGAATAGTCTAACACACAACCTACCGTATCGGTATACTGGACCAGAAGAGCCCTTCTCCTTTTCTCCCCCCTAGGATTATCTTACCTCCTAATGGATTCAATCATAGAAATTCATACTCTGATTTGTCCTTCACATTTATCACCCTGATCACTGCATCCCCTCATTCGGATTAGAATCATATATTCACCTGCACCCCCCCCTTGGCCAACCCGCCCCCCGGCGATGCGTCGCTACGCGACGCTTAGGGTTAGCGAAAGAAGAATAAAAGGAAAAAACAACAACAAAGAAGAAGAATAATACAGTCCAGATCACTGCATCCCCTCATTCGGATTAGAATGATATATTTACGCCCCCCTGGCGACGCGTCATATCACATCACATCATGTCCCTCACATCAATTCCTCCTTCACTCCTCTTTCCGGTGTTGGGCTCTGATAGGCCGGCGAAGCTCTCTGTCAGTAAGTCTATGTGTATTGCCGTGCCATAGTTCCGTTTCCTTTTATATCGATTGTCGGTTGGTCTCACTGGCTTTTGATTTGAATCCCCGGTTCGTACGGAATAGCTCTCCGAAAAAACCTAATTCTGCCTAACGATGACATAGAATCGAAACCAGAGTGCCCCCTCCATCAGCTCCCATCACCATGTGAGAGGTCTTAGATCATACACTGAAACGCAACCCCGAGTCGACCCACTAGGTGTCACCCTAGTACCGTTTTCACTATGGAGATCATTGTCTTGACTCACCCTGCCCTGCTCACTCACTCATTCAATCAACCCCCTCTGCCCTGTTTCCTCTCTACCATCGCAAAACTCTAACAGCATGTACTCCGCCGTGACCGCCCACCGGATTTCTGACCTAAAGTGGTTCTGCTCTGGATTGTATTACAAAACCCCCCCCCCCCCCTCCTCCCCTCTCTCCCTTCCTACGAAACAGCGGATGGAATGGGACCAGAGCACACCCAGGCAACAGGACCGGGGTGCCGAACGTCCACGACCATGGCAGTATCTACGTGCCACGCGTGGGACACCTGGAAAAAACTCACCAAGAACTCTCAGAAAGACAATTATGCCCTGGATTAATCCTTCATTTTGTTGTATTCCATTGTTGCACCCCAAATGGGTTTTCATCCTCTCAAAGGCATTCAGCACCCTCATGTACCGGTCGCGTATCCCTACAAAAAAATAGGGAACTTATTCCTCCATTCTACCTTATTTTATTTTATTTTTATTCTGTCATTGACAAATGTTTGATTTTTGTAAAAAAGTGTAATCGGAGCAGGAGTGGTACCGCCGGGACTACAGTTTGACGTGCTCATGCACCTTGTTACCTGCCTTTATTATATATCGCCCACAAATAGGGACAAATGGACATCTTCTATTAATCGTTGCCCGCAAACAGGGACTTTATTGTTTTATTCCCTCCTTCCCTGAAAGAGAGGTGTTTGATGGACCTTGGATCCCTTGTTTTTACTTTAATTTCTACTTAAAACCATGTGTATTATAACCATCCTACTGTACCTTGTTCAAGTTCAAGTGCCTTCCACACGTGCCGTCTTATTTATATAAAGACAGTATTGCACTGATTGATTGGACTGTCTCTCTTTTTTTGCAAATGCTCCTCCCCATTGTCCTGTGGTTTTTCCCCCTTTACTCATGGATTGATGTCTCCCACACATATGCCTGCGTGTGTTTAATTCAGGAATTGGAATCTCACGATGGCCTGAGTTAAGGTTTTGGTCTGCTTACCTGACGTCACACCTTTAAGACTGTACCATTGTGTCATGTGCCTGTTGTGATAGGCCCCCTCCCCCTCCCCCCTCCCCCCCGCCACTCAGAGTGAGTTGGTTTGCTCCCTGCGCGCGCTCCGTTTACCACTAGACATCTCCAACAGCAGGACTGCGTGCGTCCTCTTACCGTCCCTGGTCTACCTTGTCTACTACTAGTAAGAATTACTGGCAGGTTCTGATAAAGCTGCTTCACAGGTATACTATGCACTGAACCCACCTTATCTGTGTAGGAAAAAACGGTCTGTCAACACTTGCTAAAACTCTCTCTGACAATAAAACACCGCGCTGCTGCTCTGCGTAAACCTCTCGGCAGCGTGGACCTAACTCGAGGTGTTTATTTATCCTCCGTCGTGCTACCGTTGTTTATTATCACGGTTTGTTTGCTATGCCTCTCTTGTAAGGCTTCTGACTGTTTAAGAGACCATATTAGACCCTATGAATAAGTACTCTTGGTTGGATGACAGACCATCAGTGAGCCGTTTTTATAACCCAAACATCAAGCTGCCCGCAGCTGGATCTGTCGTGTTGTTCAGTCAGACTTGACAAACCTTGAATTGGACTGATGTTCTCCTATCATTTCTCAATTGGCCCAACTGTTGGACTCACTGGTTGACTGTAACAATGCACCATGATTGATATAAAGTCCGTGTTTTGTTGATGAGGCTTTAAGGGTTAGTTTGGACACAGGTGGTTGGAATCCTGCTAATTAACAGCCTTTAATTTACCAAAAACTGCCTTGACCCACTCTGTGGTTCCCTCTGAGCTGTTTATCTGTGTTACATGATCAATTATGTTCAACATAAGGCCTGCCTTGGTGCTACCTCATTACAATCCAACTACCCTATTGCCACGCGGGGATCACTGAGTGACATAGGACGTGTTTCTGATGTGCAGTCTCCTCTATTAGCGGTCCCATACCCACATTGTCCCTGACCGGAACCACCTGCCGCCTCCTGTCATCTGCTGTGTCAGAGCGCGGGTAACCAACTGAGGTGAGTCGATGACCGTCGCGCTGCACCTGCGCTTTCTGTGTAACCAACCACCCCTCTCTGATGATGGCTCAGTGTGCATATATTCCCTCCAGTATTGGTTTACTATAAGCAATCTCAATCCCTTACCCTAAACATAACCCCCCACGGGGCAGCACACTTAAACCTGACCGGTATCCTTGCACTAATGTTAATACTGAATGTTAACATCACAACGGATCTCAAACATTGGTTTACTATAAGCAATCTCTAAACCCTTACCCTAAACACAACCCCCCACGGGGCAGCGCACCTAAACCTAACCGGTATCCTTGCACTAATATTAATGCTGAATATTAATATCACAACGGATCTCAAACATTGGTTTACTATAAGCACTCTCAAACCCTTACCCTAAACATAACCCCCCACGGGGCAGCACACCTGAACCTAACCGGTATCTTTGCACTAATATTAATACTAAATATTAATATTACAACGAATCTCAAACAACCAACCTAAACCTGACCTCCCACGGGGCAGAACACCTAAACCCAACCTTTACCTTTGTCATACCGGTGACTGAATCAATCAGTTTGACGCACACTGTCCTTGTCCTGCCTTTATATATATATGAAAAATGTTTATTATTATTATTTTTTTTTTTCCCCCCCTCCCAACCCAAAGCAAGCCATAATATATCATTTGAATATGAAATCACACACGTGAGAACCTGGTGCCTTCTCATGTGGGGACCGTCTGTAGGAGAATCGTGTCTGGTCTGGTCCGAAACACGATGTGATCACAGAAAGCCACTGATGATTGTGATTTCGAATTGACATGCATTTGACTTTAACACAGGCCTGAGGCCTCCCGTATCTCCATGAAAACCTCCCTCAACGTTATACCCTTCCCACCAATAGGCCCCCAATAAAACATGGAGCGGGGCGGTCCTCAGAGCCTTCCCCAAGGTCCATAACGGAAGTACAATTGAACAGTCTCCCCTGCCATAATAACTTCTGCCTACAATATTAATATTAATATATATTGCGGATCTACAAGCTCGTGGCGCGGACCCTTGCACCTTGGTTAGGGTCCTCAGAGCCTTCCCCTACGGTCCAGAATATATATAATAATAACTATATGGTCTTCTTCACCACAACATGTTAACCTTCCCTGGTTTACGATACGGCCACCACCCTTCCTCTCACTCTCATGGTATGTATGATTGTATTTGCCTCTCGTGGTCTGTTCAGCCCTGCAAACTTGACTCTTCTCTACTATGAAACTGTATGGCAAGACCTGACGACAGGCAGTTCTCTATAGGTAGCTATTCACCTTCCTAAATAGGGACCTGTGTCTCCTGGCAGAGCACGCACCAAGAGTCCACCCCAACGCTCCATGATAACTATATTACACTTTTAAGATGTGACTCTTGACTATTTTATTAGAAATGGATCTGCGGAATGCATATTAGATGGTATGGGATACTGGCTCCTTTAATCCATATGGCCGGAACCTTGTTTCTGTCTCCCCCTCTCCCCTCTCTTGTACATTCTCTCTATCATCTCGGACTAGGACGCGGAACATGCAAGGTTACCCCTATACCCCACGGAGGATACGCGATCGCTCGCCGCAACGAACAGTACGCCCCAATTGGATGGGGATCGAGATCTCGCTCTCCCTCACTCCCTAGGAGTAGAATTCACGCGTCCTTCTGGGACCCTGCGTCCTCCCCCCCGCGTGCGGCAAGCCCCAGTAACACAACAACTCCACCCCAAGGTACAGCAGGTCATCCTGTCCTTCGGTTTCAATAACAGACACAATCTATCGCTCAACACCTTTGAGAGAAACGTCGACTACGGGACGTCGCGACTGAAAAATTCCCCTAAGCCCTAACCCTACTCCCCATTGTACACCAGGCGAACCTACGTAGGATCAACTGTTGCCTGGAAATATACCCGCATATTCCTTCCCCTATGGATTTTACAACCATACATCTCTCGCCCTGGCCATGTGCTGCTCGGTGGCGCGCTACGAGCTTGTAGATCTGCTATTTCACAACAAAAGAAAGAAAAACCAATTGGATGGGGATCGAGATCTCGCTCTCCCTCACTCCCTAGGAGTAGAATTCACGCGTCCTTCTGGGACCCTGCGTCCTCCCCCCCGCGTGCGGCAAGCCCCAGTAACACAACAACTCCACCCCAAGGTACAGCAGGTCATACTGTCCTTCGGTTTCAATAACAGACACAATCTATCGCTCAACACCTTTGAGAGAAACGTCGACTACGGGACGTCGCGACTGAACAATTCCCCTAAGCCCTAACCCTACTCCCCATTGTACACCAGGCGAACCTACGTAGGATCAACTGTTGCCTGGAAAAATACCCGCATATTCCTTCCCCTATGGATTTTACAACCACACATCTCTCGCCCTGGCCATGTGCCACTCGGTGGCGCGCTACGAGCTTGTAGATCTGCTATTTCACAACAGATTATAGTAAAGAAGAAGAACCTGGCCAGGTGCCGCTTGATCACAACAGATTAAAGAATCCTGGCCATGTGCCGCTTGATCATAACAGATTGTAGTAAGGAAGAAGAACCTGGCCATGTGCCGCTTGTTCACAACAGATTATAGCAAAGAAAAGGAAAAAAGTCCAGATAAAGTCCCCCCCCCCCCTGGCCAACCCGCCCCCCGGCGACGCGTCGCTACGCGACGCTTAGGGTTAGCGAAAGACCCCTCCTTTTATGTGTAGAAAATCAAACAGAATAGTCTAACACACAACCTACCGTATCGGTATACTGGACCAGAAGAGCCCTTCTCCTTTTCTCCCCCCTAGGATTATCTTACCTCCTAATGGATTCAATCATAGAAATTCATACTCTGATTTGTCCTTCACATTTATCACCCTGATCACTGCATCCCCTCATTCGGATTAGAATCATATATTCACCTGCACCCCCCCCTTGGCCAACCCGCCCCCCGGCGATGCGTCGCTACGCGACGCTTAGGGTTAGCGAAAGAAGAATAAAAGGAAAAAACAACAACAAAGAAGAAGAATAATACAGTCCAGATCACTGCATCCCCTCATTCGGATTAGAATGATATATTTACGCCCCCCTGGCGACGCGTCATATCACATCACATCATGTCCCTCACATCAATTCCTCCTTCACTCCTCTTTCCGGTGTTGGGCTCTGATAGGCCGGCGAAGCTCTCTGTCAGTAAGTCTATGTGTATTGCCGTGCCATAGTTCCGTTTCCTTTTATATCGATTGTCGGTTGGTCTCACTGGCTTTTGATTTGAATCCCCGGTTCGTACGGAATAGCTCTCCGAAAAAACCTAATTCTGCCTAACGATGACATAGAATCGAAACCAGAGTGCCCCCTCCATCAGCTCCCATCACCATGTGAGAGGTCTTAGATCATACACTGAAACGCAACCCCGAGTCGACCCACTAGGTGTCACCCTAGTACCGTTTTCACTATGGAGATCATTGTCTTGACTCACCCTGCCCTGCTCACTCACTCATTCAATCAACCCCCTCTGCCCTGTTTCCTCTCTACCATCGCAAAACTCTAACAGCATGTCCTCCGCCGTGACCGCCCACCGGATTTCTGACCTAAAAGTGGTTCTGCTCTGGATTGTATTACAAACCCCCCCCCCCCCCCCCCCCCCCCTCCTCCCCTCTCTCCCTTCCTACGAAACAGCGGATGGAATGGGACCAGAGCACACCCAGGCAACAGGACCGGGGTGCCGAACGTCCACGACCATGGCAGTATCTACGTGCCACGCGTGGGACACCTGGAAAAAACTCACCAAGAACTCTCAGAAAGACAATTATGCCCTGGATTAATCCTTCATTTTGTTGTATTCCATTGTTGCACCCCAAATGGGTTTTCATCCTCTCAAAGGCATTCAGCACCCTCATGTACCGGTCGCGTATCCCTACAAAAAAATAGGGAACTTATTCCTCCATTCTACCTTATTTTATTTTATTTTTATTCTGTCATTGACAAATGTTTGATTTTTGTAAAAAAGTGTAATCGGAGCAGGAGTGGTACCGCCGGGACTACAGTTTGACGTGCTCATGCACCTTGTTACCTGCCTTTATTATATATCGCCCACAAATAGGGACAAATGGACATCTTCTATTAATCGTTGCCCGCAAACAGGGACTTTATTGTTTTATTCCCTCCTTCCCTGAAAGAGAGGTGTTTGATGGACCTTGGATCCCTTGTTTTTACTTTAATTTCTACTTAAAACCATGTGTATTATAACCATCCTACTGTACCTTGTTCAAGTTCAAGTGCCTTCCACACGTGCCGTCTTATTTATATAAAGACAGTATTGCACTGATTGATTGGACTGTCTCTCTTTTTTTGCAAATGCTCCTCCCCATTGTCCTGTGGTTTTTCCCCCTTTACTCATGGATTGATGTCTCCCACACATATGCCTGCGTGTGTTTAATTCAGGAATTGGAATCTCACGATGGCCTGAGTTAAGGTTTTGGTCTGCTTACCTGACGTCACACCTTTAAGACTGTACCATTGTGTCATGTGCCTGTTGTGATAGGCCCCCTCCCCCTCCCCCCTCCCCCCCGCCACTCAGAGTGAGTTGGTTTGCTCCCTGCGCGCGCTCCGTTTACCACTAGACATCTCCAACAGCAGGACTGCGTGCGTCCTCTTACCGTCCCTGGTCTACCTTGTCTACTACTAGTAAGAATTACTGGCAGGTTCTGATAAAGCTGCTTCACAGGTATACTATGCACTGAACCCACCTTATCTGTGTAGGAAAAAACGGTCTGTCAACACTTGCTAAAACTCTCTCTGACAATAAAACACCGCGCTGCTGCTCTGCGTAAACCTCTCGGCAGCGTGGACCTAACTCGAGGTGTTTATTTATCCTCCGTCGTGCTACCGTTGTTTATTATCACGGTTTGTTTGCTATGCCTCTCTTGTAAGGCTTCTGACTGTTTAAGAGACCATATTAGACCCTATGAATAAGTACTCTTGGTTGGATGACAGACCATCAGTGAGCCGTTTTTATAACCCAAACATCAAGCTGCCCGCAGCTGGATCTGTCGTGTTGTTCAGTCAGACTTGACAAACCTTGAATTGGACTGATGTTCTCCTATCATTTCTCAATTGGCCCAACTGTTGGACTCACTGGTTGACTGTAACAATGCACCATGATTGATATAAAGTCCGTTTTTTGTTGATGAGGCTTTAAGGGTTAGTTTGGACACAGGTGGTTGGAATCCTGCTAATTAACAGCCTTTAATTTACCAAAAACTGCCTTGACCCACTCTGTGGTTCCCTCTGAGCTGTTTATCTGTGTTACATGATCAATCATGTTCAACATAAGGCCTGCCTTGGTGCTACCTCATTACAATCCAACTACCCTATTGCCACGCGGGGATCACTGAGTGACATAGGACGTGTTTCTGATGTGCAGTCTCCTCTATTAGCGGTCCCATACCCACATTGTCCCTGACCGGAACCACCTGCCGCCTCCTGTCATCTGCTGTGTCAGAGCGCGGGTAACCAACTGAGGTGAGTCGATGACCGTCGCGCTGCACCTGCGCTTTCTGTGTAACCAACCACCCCTCTCTGATGATGGCTCAGTGTGCATATATTCCCTCCAGTATTGGTTTACTATAAGCAATCTCAATCCCTTACCCTAAACATAACCCCCCACGGGGCAGCACACTTAAACCTGACCGGTATCCTTGCACTAATGTTAATACTGAATGTTAACATCACAACGGATCTCAAACATTGGTTTACTATAAGCAATCTCTAAACCCTTACCCTAAACACAACCCCCCACGGGGCAGCGCACCTAAACCTAACCGGTATCCTTGCACTAATATTAATGCTGAATATTAATATCACAACGGATCTCAAACATTGGTTTACTATAAGCACTCTCAAACCCTTACCCTAAACATAACCCCCCACGGGGCAGCACACCTGAACCTAACTGGTATCTTTGCACTAATATTAATACTAAATATTAATATTACAACGAATCTCAAACAACCAACCTAAACCTGACCTCCCACGGGGCAGAACACCTAAACCCAACCTTTACCTTTGTCATACCGGTGACTGAATCAATCAGTTTGACGCACACTGTCCTTGTCCTGCCTTTATATATATATGAAAAATGTTTATTATTATTATTTTATTTTTTTTCCCCCCTCCCAACCCAAAGCAAGCCATAATATATCATTTGAATATGAAATCACACACGTGAGAACCTGGTACCTTCTCATGTGGGGACCGTCTGTAGGAGAATCGTGTCTGGTCTGGTCCGAAACACGATGTGATCACAGAAAGCCACTGATGATTGTGATTTCGAATTGACATGCATTTGACTTTAACACAGGCCTGAGGCCTCCCGTATCTCCATGAAAACCTCCCTCAACGTTATACCCTTCCCACCAATAGGCCCCCAATAAAACATGGAGCGGGGCGGTCCTCAGAGCCTTCCCCAAGGTCCATAACGGAAGTACAATTGAACAGTCTCCCCTGCCATAATAACTTCTGCCTACAATATTAATATTAATATATATTGCGGATCTACAAGCTCGTGGCGCGGACCCTTGCACCTTGGTTAGGGTCCTCAGAGCCTTCCCCTACGGTCCAGAATATATATAATAATAACTATATGGTCTTCTTCACCACAACATGTTAACCTTCCCTGGTTTACGATACGGCCACCACCCTTCCTCTCACTCTCATGGTATGTATGATTGTATTTGCCTCTCGTGGTCTGTTCAGCCCTGCAAACTTGACTCTTCTCTACTATGAAACTGTATGGCAAGACCTGACGACAGGCAGTTCTCTATAGGTAGCTATTCACCTTCCTAAATAGGGACCCGTGTCTCCTGGCAGAGCACGCACCAAGAGTCCACCCCAACGCTCCATGATAACTATATTACACTTTTAAGATGTGACTCTTGACTATTTTATTAGAAATGGATCTGCGGAATGCATATTAGATGGTATGGGATACTGGCTCCTTTAATCCATATGGCCGGAACCTTGTTTCTGTCTCCCCCTCTCCCCTCTCTTGTACATTCTCTCTATCATCTCGGACTAGGACGCGGAACATGCAAGGTTACCCCTATACCCCACGGAGGATACGCGATCGCTCGCCGCAACGAACAGTACGCCCCAATTGGATGGGGATCGAGATCTCGCTCTCCCTCACTCCCTAGGAGTAGAATTCACGCGTCCTTCTGGGACCCTGCGTCCTCCCCCCCGCGTGCGGCAAGCCCCAGTAACACAACAACTCCACCCCAAGGTACAGCAGGTCATCCTGTCCTTCGGTTTCAATAACAGACACAATCTATCGCTCAACACCTTTGAGAGAAACGTCGACTACGGGACGTCGCGACTGAAAAATTCCCCTAAGCCCTAACCCTACTCCCCATTGTACACCAGGCGAACCTACGTAGGATCAACTGTTGCCTGGAAATATACCCGCATATTCCTTCCCCTATGGATTTTACAACCATACATCTCTCGCCCTGGCCATGTGCTGCTCGGTGGCGCGCTACGAGCTTGTAGATCTGCTATTTCACAACAAAAGAAAGAAAAACCAATTGGATGGGGATCGAGATCTCGCTCTCCCTCACTCCCTAGGAGTAGAATTCACGCGTCCTTCTGGGACCCTGCGTCCTCCCCCCCGCGTGCGGCAAGCCCCAGTAACACAACAACTCCACCCCAAGGTACAGCAGGTCATACTGTCCTTCGGTTTCAATAACAGACACAATCTATCGCTCAACACCTTTGAGAGAAACGTCGACTACGGGACGTCGCGACTGAACAATTCCCCTAAGCCCTAACCCTACTCCCCATTGTACACCAGGCGAACCTACGTAGGATCAACTGTTGCCTGGAAAAATACCCGCATATTCCTTCCCCTATGGATTTTACAACCACACATCTCTCGCCCTGGCCATGTGCCACTCGGTGGCGCGCTACGAGCTTGTAGATCTGCTATTTCACAACAGATTATAGTAAAGAAGAAGAACCTGGCCAGGTGCCGCTTGATCACAACAGATTAAAGAATCCTGGCCATGTGCCGCTTGATCATAACAGATTGTAGTAAGGAAGAAGAACCTGGCCATGTGCCGCTTGTTCACAACAGATTATAGCAAAGAAAAGGAAAAAAGTCCAGATAAAGTCCCCCCCCCCCCTGGCCAACCCGCCCCCCGGCGACGCGTCGCTACGCGACGCTTAGGGTTAGCGAAAGACCCCTCCTTTTATGTGTAGAAAATCAAACAGAATAGTCTAACACACAACCTACCGTATCGGTATACTGGACCAGAAGAGCCCTTCTCCTTTTCTCCCCCCTAGGATTATCTTACCTCCTAATGGATTCAATCATAGAAATTCATACTCTGATTTGTCCTTCACATTTATCACCCTGATCACTGCATCCCCTCATTCGGATTAGAATCATATATTCACCTGCACCCCCCCCTTGGCCAACCCGCCCCCCGGCGATGCGTCGCTACGCGACGCTTAGGGTTAGCGAAAGAAGAATAAAAGGAAAAAACAACAACAAAGAAGAAGAATAATACAGTCCAGATCACTGCATCCCCTCATTCGGATTAGAATGATATATTTACGCCCCCCTGGCGACGCGTCATATCACATCACATCATGTCCCTCACATCAATTCCTCCTTCACTCCTCTTTCCGGTGTTGGGCTCTGATAGGCCGGCGAAGCTCTCTGTCAGTAAGTCTATGTGTATTGCCGTGCCATAGTTCCGTTTCCTTTTATATCGATTGTCGGTTGGTCTCACTGGCTTTTGATTTGAATCCCCGGTTCGTACGGAATAGCTCTCCGAAAAAACCTAATTCTGCCTAACGATGACATAGAATCGAAACCAGAGTGCCCCCTCCATCAGCTCCCATCACCATGTGAGAGGTCTTAGATCATACACTGAAACGCAACCCCGAGTCGACCCACTAGGTGTCACCCTAGTACCGTTTTCACTATGGAGATCATTGTCTTGACTCACCCTGCCCTGCTCACTCACTCATTCAATCAACCCCCTCTGCCCTGTTTCCTCTCTACCATCGCAAAACTCTAACAGCATGTACTCCGCCGTGACCGCCCACCGGATTTCTGACCTAAAGTGGTTCTGCTCTGGATTGTATTACAAAAACCCCCCCCCCCTCCTCCCCTCTCTCCCTTCCTACGAAACAGCGGATGGAATGGGACCAGAGCACACCCAGGCAACAGGACCGGGGTGCCGAACGTCCACGACCATGGCAGTATCTACGTGCCACGCGTGGGACACCTGGAAAAAACTCACCAAGAACTCTCAGAAAGACAATTATGCCCTGGATTAATCCTTCATTTTGTTGTATTCCATTGTTGCACCCCAAATGGGTTTTCATCCTCTCAAAGGCATTCAGCACCCTCATGTACCGGTCGCGTATCCCTACAAAAAAATAGGGAACTTATTCCTCCATTCTACCTTATTTTATTTTATTTTTATTCTGTCATTGACAAATGTTTGATTTTTGTAAAAAAGTGTAATCGGAGCAGGAGTGGTACCGCCGGGACTACAGTTTGACGTGCTCATGCACCTTGTTACCTGCCTTTATTATATATCGCCCACAAATAGGGACAAATGGACATCTTCTATTAATCGTTGCCCGCAAACAGGGACTTTATTGTTTTATTCCCTCCTTCCCTGAAAGAGAGGTGTTTGATGGACCTTGGATCCCTTGTTTTTACTTTAATTTCTACTTAAAACCATGTGTATTATAACCATCCTACTGTACCTTGTTCAAGTTCAAGTGCCTTCCACACGTGCCGTCTTATTTATATAAAGACAGTATTGCACTGATTGATTGGACTGTCTCTCTTTTTTTGCAAATGCTCCTCCCCATTGTCCTGTGGTTTTTCCCCCTTTACTCATGGATTGATGTCTCCCACACATATGCCTGCGTGTGTTTAATTCAGGAATTGGAATCTCACGATGGCCTGAGTTAAGGTTTTGGTCTGCTTACCTGACGTCACACCTTTAAGACTGTACCATTGTGTCATGTGCCTGTTGTGATAGGCCCCCTCCCCCTCCCCCCTCCCCCCCGCCACTCAGAGTGAGTTGGTTTGCTCCCTGCGCGCGCTCCGTTTACCACTAGACATCTCCAACAGCAGGACTGCGTGCGTCCTCTTACCGTCCCTGGTCTACCTTGTCTACTACTAGTAAGAATTACTGGCAGGTTCTGATAAAGCTGCTTCACAGGTATACTATGCACTGAACCCACCTTATCTGTGTAGGAAAAAACGGTCTGTCAACACTTGCTAAAACTCTCTCTGACAATAAAACACCGCGCTGCTGCTCTGCGTAAACCTCTCGGCAGCGTGGACCTAACTCGAGGTGTTTATTTATCCTCCGTCGTGCTACCGTTGTTTATTATCACGGTTTGTTTGCTATGCCTCTCTTGTAAGGCTTCTGACTGTTTAAGAGACCATATTAGACCCTATGAATAAGTACTCTTGGTTGGATGACAGACCATCAGTGAGCCGTTTTTATAACCCAAACATCAAGCTGCCCGCAGCTGGATCTGTCGTGTTGTTCAGTCAGACTTGACAAACCTTGAATTGGACTGATGTTCTCCTATCATTTCTCAATTGGCCCAACTGTTGGACTCACTGGTTGACTGTAACAATGCACCATGATTGATATAAAGTCCGTTTTTTGTTGATGAGGCTTTAAGGGTTAGTTTGGACACAGGTGGTTGGAATCCTGCTAATTAACAGCCTTTAATTTACCAAAAACTGCCTTGACCCACTCTGTGGTTCCCTCTGAGCTGTTTATCTGTGTTACATGATCAATCATGTTCAACATAAGGCCTGCCTTGGTGCTACCTCATTACAATCCAACTACCCTATTGCCACGCGGGGATCACTGAGTGACATAGGACGTGTTTCTGATGTGCAGTCTCCTCTATTAGCGGTCCCATACCCACATTGTCCCTGACCGGAACCACCTGCCGCCTCCTGTCATCTGCTGTGTCAGAGCGCGGGTAACCAACTGAGGTGAGTCGATGACCGTCGCGCTGCACCTGCGCTTTCTGTGTAACCAACCACCCCTCTCTGATGATGGCTCAGTGTGCATATATTCCCTCCAGTATTGGTTTACTATAAGCAATCTCAATCCCTTACCCTAAACATAACCCCCCACGGGGCAGCACACTTAAACCTGACCGGTATCCTTGCACTAATGTTAATACTGAATGTTAACATCACAACGGATCTCAAACATTGGTTTACTATAAGCAATCTCTAAACCCTTACCCTAAACACAACCCCCCACGGGGCAGCGCACCTAAACCTAACCGGTATCCTTGCACTAATATTAATGCTGAATATTAATATCACAACGGATCTCAAACATTGGTTTACTATAAGCACTCTCAAACCCTTACCCTAAACATAACCCCCCACGGGGCAGCACACCTGAACCTAACCGGTATCTTTGCACTAATATTAATACTAAATATTAATATTACAACGAATCTCAAACAACCAACCTAAACCTGACCTCCCACGGGGCAGAACACCTAAACCCAACCTTTACCTTTGTCATACCGGTGACTGAATCAATCAGTTTGACGCACACTGTCCTTGTCCTGCCTTTATATATATATGAAAAATGTTTATTATTATTATTATTTTTTTTTTCCCCCCTCCCAACCCAAAGCAAGCCATAATATATCATTTGAATATGAAATCACACACGTGAGAACCTGGTACCTTCTCATGTGGGGACCGTCTGTAGGAGAATCGTGTCTGGTCTGGTCCGAAACACGATGTGATCACAGAAAGCCACTGATGATTGTGATTTCGAATTGACATGCATTTGACTTTAACACAGGCCTGAGGCCTCCCGTATCTCCATGAAAACCTCCCTCAACGTTATACCCTTCCCACCAATAGGCCCCCAATAAAACATGGAGCGGGGCGGTCCTCAGAGCCTTCCCCAAGGTCCATAACGGAAGTACAATTGAACAGTCTCCCCTGCCATAATAACTTCTGCCTACAATATTAATATTAATATATATTGCGGATCTACAAGCTCGTGGCGCGGACCCTTGCACCTTGGTTAGGGTCCTCAGAGCCTTCCCCTACGGTCCAGAATATATATAATAATAACTATATGGTCTTCTTCACCACAACATGTTAACCTTCCCTGGTTTACGATACGGCCACCACCCTTCCTCTCACTCTCATGGTATGTATGATTGTATTTGCCTCTCGTGGTCTGTTCAGCCCTGCAAACTTGACTCTTCTCTACTATGAAACTGTATGGCAAGACCTGACGACAGGCAGTTCTCTATAGGTAGCTATTCACCTTCCTAAATAGGGACCTGTGTCTCCTGGCAGAGCACGCACCAAGAGTCCACCCCAACGCTCCATGATAACTATATTACACTTTTAAGATGTGACTCTTGACTATTTTATTAGAAATGGATCTGCGGAATGCATATTAGATGGTATGGGATACTGGCTCCTTTAATCCATATGGCCGGAACCTTGTTTCTGTCTCCCCCTCTCCCCTCTCTTGTACATTCTCTCTATCATCTCGGACTAGGACGCGGAACATGCAAGGTTACCCCTATACCCCACGGAGGATACGCGATCGCTCGCCGCAACGAACAGTACGCCCCAATTGGATGGGGATCGAGATCTCGCTCTCCCTCACTCCCTAGGAGTAGAATTCACGCGTCCTTCTGGGACCCTGCGTCCTCCCCCCCGCGTGCGGCAAGCCCCAGTAACACAACAACTCCACCCCAAGGTACAGCAGGTCATCCTGTCCTTCGGTTTCAATAACAGACACAATCTATCGCTCAACACCTTTGAGAGAAACGTCGACTACGGGACGTCGCGACTGAAAAATTCCCCTAAGCCCTAACCCTACTCCCCATTGTACACCAGGCGAACCTACGTAGGATCAACTGTTGCCTGGAAATATACCCGCATATTCCTTCCCCTATGGATTTTACAACCATACATCTCTCGCCCTGGCCATGTGCTGCTCGGTGGCGCGCTACGAGCTTGTAGATCTGCTATTTCACAACAAAAGAAAGAAAAACCAATTGGATGGGGATCGAGATCTCGCTCTCCCTCACTCCCTAGGAGTAGAATTCACGCGTCCTTCTGGGACCCTGCGTCCTCCCCCCCGCGTGCGGCAAGCCCCAGTAACACAACAACTCCACCCCAAGGTACAGCAGGTCATACTGTCCTTCGGTTTCAATAACAGACACAATCTATCGCTCAACACCTTTGAGAGAAACGTCGACTACGGGACGTCGCGACTGAACAATTCCCCTAAGCCCTAACCCTACTCCCCATTGTACACCAGGCGAACCTACGTAGGATCAACTGTTGCCTGGAAAAATACCCGCATATTCCTTCCCCTATGGATTTTACAACCACACATCTCTCGCCCTGGCCATGTGCCACTCGGTGGCGCGCTACGAGCTTGTAGATCTGCTATTTCACAACAGATTATAGTAAAGAAGAAGAACCTGGCCAGGTGCCGCTTGATCACAACAGATTAAAGAATCCTGGCCATGTGCCGCTTGATCATAACAGATTGTAGTAAGGAAGAAGAACCTGGCCATGTGCCGCTTGTTCACAACAGATTATAGCAAAGAAAAGGAAAAAAGTCCAGATAAAGTCCCCCCCCCCCCTGGCCAACCCGCCCCCCGGCGACGCGTCGCTATGCGACGCTTAGGGTTAGCGAAAGACCCCTCCTTTTATGTGTAGAAAATCAAACAGAATAGTCTAACACACAACCTACCGTATCGGTATACTGGACCAGAAGAGCCCTTCTCCTTTTCTCCCCCCTAGGATTATCTTACCTCCTAATGGATTCAATCATAGAAATTCATACTCTGATTTGTCCTTCACATTTATCACCCTGATCACTGCATCCCCTCATTCGGATTAGAATCATATATTCACCTGCACCCCCCCCTTGGCCAACCCGCCCCCCGGCGATGCGTCGCTACGCGACGCTTAGGGTTAGCGAAAGAAGAATAAAAGGAAAAAACAACAACAAAGAAGAAGAATAATACAGTCCAGATCACTGCATCCCCTCATTCGGATTAGAATGATATATTTACGCCCCCCTGGCGACGCGTCATATCACATCACATCATGTCCCTCACATCAATTCCTCCTTCACTCCTCTTTCCGGTGTTGGGCTCTGATAGGCCGGCGAAGCTCTCTGTCAGTAAGTCTATGTGTATTGCCGTGCCATAGTTCCGTTTCCTTTTATATCGATTGTCGGTTGGTCTCACTGGCTTTTGATTTGAATCCCCGGTTCGTACGGAATAGCTCTCCGAAAAAACCTAACCCTAACCCTAACCCTAACCCTAACCCTAACCCTAACCCTGCCCCCAGCCAAGCTTATAGGCCTGCAGAGTGTCTAGTTTTGAAGATACAGACTCTGCTAAGCAAAAGTGAACAGGGCCAAACTGGGCTTATTTCGCTGTGAAAGTGACATTTAGGCACGGAGTTGGAAAACCTTGTCTGAACCCCTCCATCCTTCCTGTAGCTGCTCAGACTCTGCTTCTCTGCCCCCAGCCAAGCTTATAGGCCTGCAGAGTGTCTAGTTTTGAAGATACAGACTCTGCTAAGCAAAAGTGAACAGGGCCAAACTGGGCTTATTTCGCTGTGAAAGTGACATTTAGGCACGGAGTTGGAAAACCTTGTCTGAACCCCTCCATCCTTCCTGTAGCTGCTCAGACTCTGCTTCTCTGCCCCCAGCCAAGCTTATAGGCCTGCAGAGTGTCTAGTTTTGAAGATACAGACTCTGCTAAGCAAAAGTGAACAGGGCCAAACTGGGCTTATTTCGCTGTGAAAGTGACATTTAGGCACGGAGTTGGAAAACCTTGTCTGAACCCCTCCATCCTTCCTGTAGCTGCTCAGACTCTGCTTCTCTGCCCCCAGCCAAGCTTATAGGCCTGCAGAGTGTCTAGTTTTGAAGATACAGACTCTGCTAAGCAAAAGTGAACAGGGCCAAACTGGGCTTATTTCGCTGTGAAAGTGACATTTAGGCACGGAGTTGGAAAACCTTGTCTGAACCCCTCCATCCTTCCTGTAGCTGCTCAGACTCTGCTTCTCTGCCCCCAGCCAAGCTTATAGGCCTGCAGAGTGTCTAGTTTTGAAGATACAGACTCTGCTAAGCAAAAGTGAACAGGGCCAAACTGGGCTTATTTCGCTGTGAAATTTCGATGTCACTTTCACAGCGAAATAAGCCCAGTTTGGCCCTGTTCACTTTTGCTTAGCAGAGTCTGTATCTTCAAAACTAGACACTCTGCAGGCCTATAAGCTTGGCTGGGGGCAGAGAAGCAGAGTCTGAGCAGCTACAGGAAGGATGGAGGGGTTCAGACAAGGTTTTCCAACTCCGTGCCTAAATGTCACTTTCACAGCGAAATAAGCCCAGTTTGGCCCTGTTCACTTTTGCTTAGCAGAGTCTGTATCTTCAAAACTAGACACTCTGCAGGCCTATAAGCTTGGCTGGGGGCAGAGAAGCAGAGTCTGAGCAGCTACAGGAAGGATGGAGGGGTTCAGACAAGGTTTTCCAACTCCGTGCCTAAATGTCACTTTCACAGCGAAATAAGCCCAGTTTGGCCCTGTTCACTTTTGCTTAGCAGAGTCTGTATCTTCAAAACTAGACACTCTGCAGGCCTATAAGCTTGGCTGGGGGCAGAGAAGCAGAGTCTGAGCAGCTACAGGAAGGATGGAGGGGTTCAGACAAGGTTTTCCAACTCCGTGCCTAAATGTCACTTTCACAGCGAAATAAGCCCAGTTTGGCCCTGTTCACTTTTGCTTAGCAGAGTCTGTATCTTCAAAACTAGACACTCTGCAGGCCTATAAGCTTGGCTGGGGGCAGAGAAGCAGAGTCTGAGCAGCTACAGGAAGGATGGAGGGGTTCAGACAAGGTTTTCCAACTCCGTGCCTAAATGTCACTTTCACAGCGAAATAAGCCCAGTTTGGCCCTGTTCACTTTTGCTTAGCAGAGTCTGTATCTTCAAAACTAGACACTCTGCAGGCCTATAAGCTTGGCTGGGGGCAGAGAAGCAGAGTCTGAGCAGCTACAGGAAGGATGGAGGGGTTCAGACAAGGTTTTCCAACTCCGTGCCTAAATGTCACTTTCACAGCGAAATAAGCCCAGTTTGGCCCTGTTCACTTTTGCTTAGCAGAGTCTGTATCTTCAAAACTAGACACTCTGCAGGCCTATAAGCTTGGCTGGGGGCAGAGAAGCAGAGTCTGAGCAGCTACAGGAAGGATGGAGGGGTTCAGACAAGGTTTTCCAACTCCGTGCCTAAATGTCACTTTCACAGCGAAATAAGCCCAGTTTGGCCCTGTTCACTTTTGCTTAGCAGAGTCTGTATCTTCAAAACTAGACACTCTGCAGGCCTATAAGCTTGGCTGGGGGCAGAGAAGCAGAGTCTGAGCAGCTACAGGAAGGATGGAGGGGTTCAGACAAGGTTTTCCAACTCCGTGCCTAAATGTCACTTTCACAGCGAAATAAGCCCAGTTTGGCCCTGTTCACTTTTGCTTAGCAGAGTCTGTATCTTCAAAACTAGACACTCTGCAGGCCTATAAGCTTGGCTGGGGGCAGAGAAGCAGAGTCTGAGCAGCTACAGGAAGGATGGAGGGGTTCAGACAAGGTTTTCCAACTCCGTGCCTAAATGTCACTTTCACAGCGAAATAAGCCCAGTTTGGCCCTGTTCACTTTTGCTTAGCAGAGTCTGTATCTTCAAAACTAGACACTCTGCAGGCCTATAAGCTTGGCTGGGGGCAGAGAAGCAGAGTCTGAGCAGCTACAGGAAGGATGGAGGGGTTCAGACAAGGTTTTCCAACTCCGTGCCTAAATGTCACTTTCACAGCGAAATAAGCCCAGTTTGGCCCTGTTCACTTTTGCTTAGCAGAGTCTGTATCTTCAAAACTAGACACTCTGCAGGCCTATAAGCTTGGCTGGGGGCAGAGAAGCAGAGTCTGAGCAGCTACAGGAAGGATGGAGGGGTTCAGACAAGGTTTTCCAACTCCGTGCCTAAATGTCACTTTCACAGCGAAATAAGCCCAGTTTGGCCCTGTTCACTTTTGCTTAGCAGAGTCTGTATCTTCAAAACTAGACACTCTGCAGGCCTATAAGCTTGGCTGGGGGCAGAGAAGCAGAGTCTGAGCAGCTACAGGAAGGATGGAGGGGTTCAGACAAGGTTTTCCAACTCCGTGCCTAAATGTCACTTTCACAGCGAAATAAGCCCAGTTTGGCCCTGTTCACTTTTGCTTAGCAGAGTCTGTATCTTCAAAACTAGACACTCTGCAGGCCTATAAGCTTGGCTGGGGGCAGAGAAGCAGAGTCTGAGCAGCTACAGGAAGGATGGAGGGGTTCAGACAAGGTTTTCCAACTCCGTGCCTAAATGTCACTTTCACAGCGAAATAAGCCCAGTTTGGCCCTGTTCACTTTTGCTTAGCAGAGTCTGTATCTTCAAAACTAGACACTCTGCAGGCCTATAAGCTTGGCTGGGGGCAGAGAAGCAGAGTCTGAGCAGCTACAGGAAGGATGGAGGGGTTCAGACAAGGTTTTCCAAGTCCGTGCCTAAATCTCACTTTCACAGCGAAATAAGCCCAGTTTGGCCCTGTTCACTTTTGCTTAGCAGAGTCTGTATCTTCAAAACTAGACACTCTGCAGGCCTATATCAGCCCAATATCAATATCAGCCCAATATCAATATCAGCCCAATATCAGCATCAGCCCAATATCAGCATCAGCCCAATATCAGCATCAGCCCAATATCAGCATCAGCCCAATATCAGCATCAGCCCAATATCAGCATCAGCCCAATATCAGCATCAGCCCAATATCAGCATCAGCCCAATATCAGCATCAGCCCAATATCAGCATCAGCCCAATATCAGCATCAGCCCAATATCAGCATCAGCCCAATATCAGCATCAGCCCAATATCAGCATCAGCCCAATATCAGCATCAGCCCAATATCAGCATCAGCCCAATATCAGCATCAGCCCAATATCAGCATCAGCCCAATATCAGCATCAGCCCAATATCAGCATCAGCCCAATATCAGCATCAGCCCAATATCAGCATCAGCCCAATATCAGCATCAGCCCAATATCAGCATCAGCCCAATATCAGCATCAGCCCAATATCAGCATCAGCCCAATATCAGCATCAGCCCAATATCAGCATCAGCCCAATATCAGCATCAGCCCAATATCAGCATCAGCCCAATATCAGCATCAGCCCAATATCAGCATCAGCCCAATATCAGCATCAGCCCAATATCAGCATCAGCCCAATATCAGCATCAGCCCAATATCAGCATCAGCCCAATATCAGCATCAGCCCAATATCAGCATCAGCCCAATATCAGCATCAGCCCAATATCAGCATCAGCCCAATATCAGCATCAGCCCAATATCAGCATCAGCCCAATATCAGCATCAGCCCAATATCAGCATCAGCCCAATATCAGCATCAGCCCAATATCAGCATCAGCCCAATATCAGCATCAGCCCAATATCAGCATCAGCCCAATATCAGCATCAGCCCAATATCAGCATCAGCCCAATATCAGCATCAGCCCAATATCAGCATCAGCCCAATATCAGCATCAGCCCAATATCAGCATCAGCCCAATATCAGCATCAGCTGATATTATATCATATTGGGCTGCTTCTCTGCCCCCAGCCAAGCTTATAGGCCTGCAGAGTGTCTAGGGCTGATGCTGATATTGGGCTGATGCTGATATTGGGCTGATGCTGATATTGGGCTGATGCTGATATTGGGCTGATGCTGATATTGGGCTGATGCTGATATTGGGCTGATGCTGATATTGGGCTGATGCTGATATTGGGCTGATGCTGATATTGGGCTGATGCTGATATTGGGCTGATGCTGATATTGGGCTGATGCTGATATTGGGCTGATGCTGATATTGGGCTGATGCTGATATTGGGCTGATGCTGATATTGGGCTGATGCTGATATTGGGCTGATGCTGATATTGGGCTGATGCTGATATTGGGCTGATGCTGATATTGGGCTGATGCTGATATTGGGCTGATGCTGATATTGGGCTGATGCTGATATTGGGCTGATGCTGATATTGGGCTGATGCTGATATTGGGCTGATGCTGATATTGGGCTGATGATGCTGATATTGGGCTGATGCTGATATTGGGCTGATGCTGATATTGGGCTGATGCTGATATTGGGCTGATGCTGATATTGGGCTGATGCTGATATTGGGCTGATGCTGATATTGGGCTGATGCTGATATTGGGCTGATGCTGATATTGGGCTGATGCTGATATTGGGCTGATGCTGATATTGGGCTGATGCTGATATTGGGCTGATGCTGATATTGGGCTGATGCTGATATTGGGCTGATGCTGATATTGGGCTGATGCTGATATTGGGCTGATGCTGATATTGGGCTGATGCTGATATTGGGCTGATGCTGATATTGGAAACCTTGTCTGAACCCCTCCATCCTTCCTGTAGCTGCTCAGACTCTGCTTCTCTGCCCCCAGCCAAGCTTATAGGCCTGCAGAGTGTCTAGTTTTGAAGATACAGACTCTGCTAAGCAAAAGTGAACAGGGCCAAACTGGGCTTATTTCGCTGTGAAAGTGACATTTAGGCACGGAGTTGGAAAACCTTGTCTGAACCCCTCCATCCTTCCTGTAGCTGCTCAGACTCTGCTTCTCTGCCCCCAGCCAAGCTTATAGGCCTGCAGAGTGTCTAGTTTTGAAGATACAGACTCTGCTAAGCAAAAGTGAACAGGGCCAAACTGGGCTTATTTCGCTGTGAAAGTGACATTTAGGCACGGAGTTGGAAAACCTTGTCTGAACCCCTCCATCCTTCCTGTAGCTGCTCAGACTCTGCTTCTCTGCCCCCAGCCAAGCTTATAGGCCTGCAGAGTGTCTAGTTTTGAAGATACAGACTCTGCTAAGCAAAAGTGAACAGGGCCAAACTGGGCTTATTTCGCTGTGAAAGTGACATTTAGGCACGGAGTTGGAAAACCTTGTCTGAACCCCTCCATCCTTCCTGTAGCTGCTCAGACTCTGCTTCTCTGCCCCCAGCCAAGCTTATAGGCCTGCAGAGTGTCTAGTTTTGAAGATACAGACTCTGCTAAGCAAAAGTGAACAGGGCCAAACTGGGCTTATTTCGCTGTGAAAGTGACATTTAGGCACGGAGTTGGAAAACCTTGTCTGAACCCCTCCATCCTTCCTGTAGCTGCTCAGACTCTGCTTCTCTGCCCCCAGCCAAGCTTATAGGCCTGCAGAGTGTCTAGTTTTGAAGATACAGACTCTGCTAAGCAAAAGTGAACAGGGCCAAACTGGGCTTATTTCGCTGTGAAAGTGACATTTAGGCACGGAGTTGGAAAACCTTGTCTGAACCCCTCCATCCTTCCTGTAGCTGCTCAGACTCTGCTTCTCTGCCCCCAGCCAAGCTTATAGGCCTGCAGAGTGTCTAGTTTTGAAGATACAGACTCTGCTAAGCAAAAGTGAACAGGGCCAAACTGGGCTTATTTCGCTGTGAAAGTGACATTTAGGCACGGAGTTGGAAAACCTTGTCTGAACCCCTCCATCCTTCCTGTAGCTGCTCAGACTCTGCTTCTCTGCCCCCAGCCAAGCTTATAGGCCTGCAGAGTGTCTAGTTTTGAAGATACAGACTCTGCTAAGCAAAAGTGAACAGGGCCAAACTGGGCTTATTTCGCTGTGAAAGTGACATTTAGGCACGGAGTTGGAAAACCTTGTCTGAACCCCTCCATCCTTCCTGTAGCTGCTCAGACTCTGCTTCTCTGCCCCCAGCCAAGCTTATAGGCCTGCAGAGTGTCTAGTTTTGAAGATACAGACTCTGCTAAGCAAAAGTGAACAGGGCCAAACTGGGCTTATTTCGCTGTGAAAGTGACATTTAGGCACGGAGTTGGAAAACCTTGTCTGAACCCCTCCATCCTTCCTGTAGCTGCTCAGACTCTGCTTCTCTGCCCCCAGCCAAGCTTATAGGCCTGCAGAGTGTCTAGTTTTGAAGATACAGACTCTGCTAAGCAAAAGTGAACAGGGCCAAACTGGGCTTATTTCGCTGTGAAAGTGACATTTAGGCACGGAGTTGGAAAACCTTGTCTGAACCCCTCCATCCTTCCTGTAGCTGCTCAGACTCTGCTTCTCTGCCCCCAGCCAAGCTTATAGGCCTGCAGAGTGTCTAGTTTTGAAGATACAGACTCTGCTAAGCAAAAGTGAACAGGGCCAAACTGGGCTTATTTCGCTGTGAAAGTGACATTTAGGCACGGAGTTGGAAAACCTTGTCTGAACCCCTCCATCCTTCCTGTAGCTGCTCAGACTCTGCTTCTCTGCCCCCAGCCAAGCTTATAGGCCTGCAGAGTGTCTAGTTTTGAAGATACAGACTCTGCTAAGCAAAAGTGAACAGGGCCAAACTGGGCTTATTTCGCTGTGAAAGTGACATTTAGGCACGGAGTTGGAAAACCTTGTCTGAACCCCTCCATCCTTCCTGTAGCTGCTCAGACTCTGCTTCTCTGCCCCCAGCCAAGCTTATAGGCCTGCAGAGTGTCTAGTTTTGAAGATACAGACTCTGCTAAGCAAAAGTGAACAGGGCCAAACTGGGCTTATTTCGCTGTGAAAGTGACATTTAGGCACGGAGTTGGAAAACCTTGTCTGAACCCCTCCATCCTTCCTGTAGCTGCTCAGACTCTGCTTCTCTGCCCCCAGCCAAGCTTATAGGCCTGCAGAGTGTCTAGTTTTGAAGATACAGACTCTGCTAAGCAAAAGTGAACAGGGCCAAACTGGGCTTATTTCGCTGTGAAAGTGACATTTAGGCACGGAGTTGGAAAACCTTGTCTGAACCCCTCCATCCTTCCTGTAGCTGCTCAGACTCTGCTTCTCTGCCCCCAGCCAAGCTTATAGGCCTGCAGAGTGTCTAGTTTTGAAGATACAGACTCTGCTAAGCAAAAGTGAACAGGGCCAAACTGGGCTTATTTCGCTGTGAAAGTGACATTTAGGCACGGAGTTGGAAAACCTTGTCTGAACCCCTCCATCCTTCCTGTAGCTGCTCAGACTCTGCTTCTCTGCCCCCAGCCAAGCTTATAGGCCTGCAGAGTGTCTAGTTTTGAAGATACAGACTCTGCTAAGCAAAAGTGAACAGGGCCAAACTGGGCTTATTTCGCTGTGAAAGTGACATTTAGGCACGGAGTTGGAAAACCTTGTCTGAACCCCTCCATCCTTCCTGTAGCTGCTCAGACTCTGCTTCTCTGCCCCCAGCCAAGCTTATAGGCCTGCAGAGTGTCTAGTTTTGAAGATACAGACTCTGCTAAGCAAAAGTGAACAGGGCCAAACTGGGCTTATTTCGCTGTGAAAGTGACATTTAGGCACGGAGTTGGAAAACCTTGTCTGAACCCCTCCATCCTTCCTGTAGCTGCTCAGACTCTGCTTCTCTGCCCCCAGCCAAGCTTATAGGCCTGCAGAGTGTCTAGTTTTGAAGATACAGACTCTGCTAAGCAAAAGTGAACAGGGCCAAACTGGGCTTATTTCGCTGTGAAAGTGACATTTAGGCACGGAGTTGGAAAACCTTGTCTGAACCCCTCCATCCTTCCTGTAGCTGCTCAGACTCTGCTTCTCTGCCCCCAGCCAAGCTTATAGGCCTGCAGAGTGTCTAGTTTTGAAGATACAGACTCTGCTAAGCAAAAGTGAACAGGGCCAAACTGGGCTTATTTCGCTGTGAAAGTGACATTTAGGCACGGAGTTGGAAAACCTTGTCTGAACCCCTCCATCCTTCCTGTAGCTGCTCAGACTCTGCTTCTCTGCCCCCAGCCAAGCTTATAGGCCTGCAGAGTGTCTAGTTTTGAAGATACAGACTCTGCTAAGCAAAAGTGAACAGGGCCAAACTGGGCTTATTTCGCTGTGAAAGTGACATTTAGGCACGGAGTTGGAAAACCTTGTCTGAACCCCTCCATCCTTCCTGTAGCTGCTCAGACTCTGCTTCTCTGCCCCCAGCCAAGCTTATAGGCCTGCAGAGTGTCTAGTTTTGAAGATACAGACTCTGCTAAGCAAAAGTGAACAGGGCCAAACTGGGCTTATTTCGCTGTGAAAGTGACATTTAGGCACGGAGTTGGAAAACCTTGTCTGAACCCCTCCATCCTTCCTGTAGCTGCTCAGACTCTGCTTCTCTGCCCCCAGCCAAGCTTATAGGCCTGCAGAGTGTCTAGTTTTGAAGATACAGACTCTGCTAAGCAAAAGTGAACAGGGCCAAACTGGGCTTAATTTCGCTGTGAAAGTGACATTTAGGCACGGAGTTGGAAAACCTTGTCTGAACCCCTCCATCCTTCCTGTAGCTGCTCATACTCTGCTTCTCTGCCCCCAGCCAAGCTTATAGGCCTGCAGAGTGTCTAGTTTTGAAGATACAGACTCTGCTAAGCAAAAGTGAACAGGGCCAAACTGGGCTTATTTCGCTGTGAAAGTGACATTTAGGCACGGAGTTGGAAAACCTTGTCTGAACCCCTCCATCCTTCCTGTAGCTGCTCAGACTCTGCTTCTCTGCCCCCAGCCAAGCTTATAGGCCTGCAGAGTGTCTAGTTTTGAAGATACAGACTCTGCTAAGCAAAAGTGAACAGGGCCAAACTGGGCTTATTTCGCTGTGAAAGTGACATTTAGGCACGGAGTTGGAAAACCTTGTCTGAACCCCTCCATCCTTCCTGTAGCTGCTCAGACTCTGCTTCTCTGCCCCCAGCCAAGCTTATAGGCCTGCAGAGTGTCTAGTTTTGAAGATACAGACTCTGCTAAGCAAAAGTGAACAGGGCCAAACTGGGCTTATTTCGCTGTGAAAGTGACATTTAGGCACGGAGTTGGAAAACCTTGTCTGAACCCCTCCATCCTTCCTGTAGCTGCTCAGACTCTGCTTCTCTGCCCCCAGCCAAGCTTATAGGCCTGCAGAGTGTCTAGTTTTGAAGATACAGACTCTGCTAAGCAAAAGTGAACAGGGCCAAACTGGGCTTATTTCGCTGTGAAAGTGACATTTAGGCACGGAGTTGGAAAACCTTGTCTGAACCCCTCCATCCTTCCTGTAGCTGCTCAGACTCTGCTTCTCTGCCCCCAGCCAAGCTTATAGGCCTGCAGAGTGTCTAGTTTTGAAGATACAGACTCTGCTAAGCAAAAGTGAACAGGGCCAAACTGGGCTTATTTCGCTGTGAAAGTGACATTTAGGCACGGAGTTGGAAAACCTTGTCTGAACCCCTCCATCCTTCCTGTAGCTGCTCAGACTCTGCTTCTCTGCCCCCAGCCAAGCTTATAGGCCTGCAGAGTGTCTAGTTTTGAAGATACAGACTCTGCTAAGCAAAAGTGAACAGGGCCAAACTGGGCTTATTTCGCTGTGAAAGTGACATTTAGGCACGGAGTTGGAAAACCTTGTCTGAACCCCTCCATCCTTCCTGTAGCTGCTCAGACTCTGCTTCTCTGCCCCCAGCCAAGCTTATAGGCCTGCAGAGTGTCTAGTTTTGAAGATACAGACTCTGCTAAGCAAAAGTGAACAGGGCCAAACTGGGCTTATTTCGCTGTGAAAGTGACATTTAGGCACGGAGTTGGAAAACCTTGTCTGAACCCCTCCATCCTTCCTGTAGCTGCTCAGACTCTGCTTCTCTGCCCCCAGCCAAGCTTATAGGCCTGCAGAGTGTCTAGTTTTGAAGATACAGACTCTGCTAAGCAAAAGTGAACAGGGCCAAACTGGGCTTATTTCGCTGTGAAAGTGACATTTAGGCACGGAGTTGGAAAACCTTGTCTGAACCCCTCCATCCTTCCTGTAGCTGCTCAGACTCTGCTTCTCTGCCCCCAGCCAAGCTTATAGGCCTGCAGAGTGTCTAGTTTTGAAGATACAGACTCTGCTAAGCAAAAGTGAACAGGGCCAAACTGGGCTTATTTCGCTGTGAAAGTGACATTTAGGCACGGAGTTGGAAAACCTTGTCTGAACCCCTCCATCCTTCCTGTAGCTGCTCAGACTCTGCTTCTCTGCCCCCAGCCAAGCTTATAGGCCTGCAGAGTGTCTAGTTTTGAAGATACAGACTCTGCTAAGCAAAAGTGAACAGGGCCAAACTGGGCTTATTTCGCTGTGAAAGTGACATTTAGGCACGGAGTTGGAAAACCTTGTCTGAACCCCTCCATCCTTCCTGTAGCTGCTCAGACTCTGCTTCTCTGCCCCCAGCCAAGCTTATAGGCCTGCAGAGTGTCTAGTTTTGAAGATACAGACTCTGCTAAGCAAAAGTGAACAGGGCCAAACTGGGCTTATTTCGCTGTGAAAGTGACATTTAGGCACGGAGTTGGAAAACCTTGTCTGAACCCCTCCATCCTTCCTGTAGCTGCTCAGACTCTGCTTCTCTGCCCCCAGCCAAGCTTATAGGCCTGCAGAGTGTCTAGTTTTGAAGATACAGACTCTGCTAAGCAAAAGTGAACAGGGCCAAACTGGGCTTATTTCGCTGTGAAAGTGACATTTAGGCACGGAGTTGGAAAACCTTGTCTGAACCCCTCCATCCTTCCTGTAGCTGCTCAGACTCTGCTTCTCTGCCCCCAGCCAAGCTTATAGGCCTGCAGAGTGTCTAGTTTTGAAGATACAGACTCTGCTAAGCAAAAGTGAACAGGGCCAAACTGGGCTTATTTCGCTGTGAAAGTGACATTTAGGCACGGAGTTGGAAAACCTTGTCTGAACCCCTCCATCCTTCCTGTAGCTGCTCAGACTCTGCTTCTCTGCCCCCAGCCAAGCTTATAGGCCTGCAGAGTGTCTAGTTTTGAAGATACAGACTCTGCTAAGCAAAAGTGAACAGGGCCAAACTGGGCTTATTTCGCTGTGAAAGTGACATTTAGGCACGGAGTTGGAAAACCTTGTCTGAACCCCTCCATCCTTCCTGTAGCTGCTCAGACTCTGCTTCTCTGCCCCCAGCCAAGCTTATAGGCCTGCAGAGTGTCTAGTTTTGAAGATACAGACTCTGCTAAGCAAAAGTGAACAGGGCCAAACTGGGCTTATTTCGCTGTGAAAGTGACATTTAGGCACGGAGTTGGAAAACCTTGTCTGAACCCCTCCATCCTTCCTGTAGCTGCTCAGACTCTGCTTCTCTGCCCCCAGCCAAGCTTATAGGCCTGCAGAGTGTCTAGTTTTGAAGATACAGACTCTGCTAAGCAAAAGTGAACAGGGCCAAACTGGGCTTATTTCGCTGTGAAAGTGACATTTAGGCACGGAGTTGGAAAACCTTGTCTGAACCCCTCCATCCTTCCTGTAGCTGCTCAGACTCTGCTTCTCTGCCCCCAGCCAAGCTTATAGGCCTGCAGAGTGTCTAGTTTTGAAGATACAGACTCTGCTAAGCAAAAGTGAACAGGGCCAAACTGGGCTTATTTCGCTGTGAAAGTGACATTTAGGCACGGAGTTGGAAAACCTTGTCTGAACCCCTCCATCCTTCCTGTAGCTGCTCAGACTCTGCTTCTCTGCCCCCAGCCAAGCTTATAGGCCTGCAGAGTGTCTAGTTTTGAAGATACAGACTCTGCTAAGCAAAAGTGAACAGGGCCAAACTGGGCTTATTTCGCTGTGAAAGTGACATTTAGGCACGGAGTTGGAAAACCTTGTCTGAACCCCTCCATCCTTCCTGTAGCTGCTCAGACTCTGCTTCTCTGCCCCCAGCCAAGCTTATAGGCCTGCAGAGTGTCTAGTTTTGAAGATACAGACTCTGCTAAGCAAAAGTGAACAGGGCCAAACTGGGCTTATTTCGCTGTGAAAGTGACATTTAGGCACGGAGTTGGAAAACCTTGTCTGAACCCCTCCATCCTTCCTGTAGCTGCTCAGACTCTGCTTCTCTGCCCCCAGCCAAGCTTATAGGCCTGCAGAGTGTCTAGTTTTGAAGATACAGACTCTGCTAAGCAAAAGTGAACAGGGCCAAACTGGGCTTATTTCGCTGTGAAAGTGACATTTAGGCACGGAGTTGGAAAACCTTGTCTGAACCCCTCCATCCTTCCTGTAGCTGCTCAGACTCTGCTTCTCTGCCCCCAGCCAAGCTTATAGGCCTGCAGAGTGTCTAGTTTTGAAGATACAGACTCTGCTAAGCAAAAGTGAACAGGGCCAAACTGGGCTTATTTCGCTGTGAAAGTGACATTTAGGCACGGAGTTGGAAAACCTTGTCTGAACCCCTCCATCCTTCCTGTAGCTGCTCAGACTCTGCTTCTCTGCCCCCAGCCAAGCTTATAGGCCTGCAGAGTGTCTAGTTTTGAAGATACAGACTCTGCTAAGCAAAAGTGAACAGGGCCAAACCTGGGCTTATTTCGCTGTGAAAGTGACATTTAGGCACGGAGTTGGAAAACCTTGTCTGAACCCCTCCATCCTTCCTGTAGCTGCTCAGACTCTGCTTCTCTGCCCCCAGCCAAGCTTATAGGCCTGCAGAGTGTCTAGTTTTGAAGATACAGACTCTGCTAAGCAAAAGTGAACAGGGCCAAACTGGGCTTATTTCGCTGTGAAAGTGACATTTAGGCACGGAGTTGGAAAACCTTGTCTGAACCCCTCCATCCTTCCTGTAGCTGCTCAGACTCTGCTTCTCTGCCCCCAGCCAAGCTTATAGGCCTGCAGAGTGTCTAGTTTTGAAGATACAGACTCTGCTAAGCAAAAGTGAACAGGGCCAAACTGGGCTTATTTCGCTGTGAAAGTGACATTTAGGCACGGAGTTGGAAAACCTTGTCTGAACCCCTCCATCCTTCCTGTAGCTGCTCAGACTCTGCTTCTCTGCCCCCAGCCAAGCTTATAGGCCTGCAGAGTGTCTAGTTTTGAAGATACAGACTCTGCTAAGCAAAAGTGAACAGGGCCAAACTGGGCTTATTTCGCTGTGAAAGTGACATTTAGGCACGGAGTTGGAAAACCTTGTCTGAACCCCTCCATCCTTCCTGTAGCTGCTCAGACTCTGCTTCTCTGCCCCCAGCCAAGCTTATAGGCCTGCAGAGTGTCTAGTTTTGAAGATACAGACTCTGCTAAGCAAAAGTGAACAGGGCCAAACTGGGCTTATTTCGCTGTGAAAGTGACATTTAGGCACGGAGTTGGAAAACCTTGTCTGAACCCCTCCATCCTTCCTGTAGCTGCTCAGACTCTGCTTCTCTGCCCCCAGCCAAGCTTATAGGCCTGCAGAGTGTCTAGTTTTGAAGATACAGACTCTGCTAAGCAAAAGTGAACAGGGCCAAACTGGGCTTATTTCGCTGTGAAAGTGACATTTAGGCACGGAGTTGGAAAACCTTGTCTGAACCCCTCCATCCTTCCTGTAGCTGCTCAGACTCTGCTTCTCTGCCCCCAGCCAAGCTTATAGGCCTGCAGAGTGTCTAGTTTTGAAGATACAGACTCTGCTAAGCAAAAGTGAACAGGGCCAAACTGGGCTTATTTCGCTGTGAAAGTGACATTTAGGCACGGAGTTGGAAAACCTTGTCTGAACCCCTCCATCCTTCCTGTAGCTGCTCAGACTCTGCTTCTCTGCCCCCAGCCAAGCTTATAGGCCTGCAGAGTGTCTAGTTTTGAAGATACAGACTCTGCTAAGCAAAAGTGAACAGGGCCAAACTGGGCTTATTTCGCTGTGAAAGTGACATTTAGGCACGGAGTTGGAAAACCTTGTCTGAACCCCTCCATCCTTCCTGTAGCTGCTCAGACTCTGCTTCTCTGCCCCCAGCCAAGCTTATAGGCCTGCAGAGTGTCTAGTTTTGAAGATACAGACTCTGCTAAGCAAAAGTGAACAGGGCCAAACTGGGCTTATTTCGCTGTGAAAGTGACATTTAGGCACGGAGTTGGAAAACCTTGTCTGAACCCCTCCATCCTTCCTGTAGCTGCTCAGACTCTGCTTCTCTGCCCCCAGCCAAGCTTATAGGCCTGCAGAGTGTCTAGTTTTGAAGATACAGACTCTGCTAAGCAAAAGTGAACAGGGCCAAACTGGGCTTATTTCGCTGTGAAAGTGACATTTAGGCACGGAGTTGGAAAACCTTGTCTGAACCCCTCCATCCTTCCTGTAGCTGCTCAGACTCTGCTTCTCTGCCCCCAGCCAAGCTTATAGGCCTGCAGAGTGTCTAGTTTTGAAGATACAGACTCTGCTAAGCAAAAGTGAACAGGGCCAAACTGGGCTTATTTCGCTGTGAAAGTGACATTTAGGCACGGAGTTGGAAAACCTTGTCTGAACCCCTCCATCCTTCCTGTAGCTGCTCAGACTCTGCTTCTCTGCCCCCAGCCAAGCTTATAGGCCTGCAGAGTGTCTAGTTTTGAAGATACAGACTCTGCTAAGCAAAAGTGAACAGGGCCAAACTGGGCTTATTTCGCTGTGAAAGTGACATTTAGGCACGGAGTTGGAAAACCTTGTCTGAACCCCTCCATCCTTCCTGTAGCTGCTCAGACTCTGCTTCTCTGCCCCCAGCCAAGCTTATAGGCCTGCAGAGTGTCTAGTTTTGAAGATACAGACTCTGCTAAGCAAAAGTGAACAGGGCCAAACTGGGCTTATTTCGCTGTGAAAGTGACATTTAGGCACGGAGTTGGAAAACCTTGTCTGAACCCCTCCATCCTTCCTGTAGCTGCTCAGACTCTGCTTCTCTGCCCCCAGCCAAGCTTATAGGCCTGCAGAGTGTCTAGTTTTGAAGATACAGACTCTGCTAAGCAAAAGTGAACAGGGCCAAACTGGGCTTATTTCGCTGTGAAAGTGACATTTAGGCACGGAGTTGGAAAACCTTGTCTGAACCCCTCCATCCTTCCTGTAGCTGCTCAGACTCTGCTTCTCTGCCCCCAGCCAAGCTTATAGGCCTGCAGAGTGTCTAGTTTTGAAGATACAGACTCTGCTAAGCAAAAGTGAACAGGGCCAAACTGGGCTTATTTCGCTGTGAAATTTCGATGTCACTTTCACAGCGAAATAAGCCCAGTTTGGCCCTGTTCACTTTTGCTTAGCAGAGTCTGTATCTTCAAAACTAGACACTCTGCAGGCCTATAAGCTTGGCTGGGGGCAGAGAAGCAGAGTCTGAGCAGCTACAGGAAGGATGGAGGGGTTCAGACAAGGTTTTCCAACTCCGTGCCTAAATGTCACTTTCACAGCGAAATAAGCCCAGTTTGGCCCTGTTCACTTTTGCTTAGCAGAGTCTGTATCTTCAAAACTAGACACTCTGCAGGCCTATAAGCTTGGCTGGGGGCAGAGAAGCAGAGTCTGAGCAGCTACAGGAAGGATGGAGGGGTTCAGACAAGGTTTTCCAACTCCAGTGCCTAAATGTCACTTTCACAGCGAAATAAGCCCAGTTTGGCCCTGTTCACTTTTGCTTAGCAGAGTCTGTATCTTCAAAACTAGACACTCTGCAGGCCTATAAGCTTGGCTGGGGGCAGAGAAGCAGAGTCTGAGCAGCTACAGGAAGGATGGAGGGGTTCAGACAAGGTTTTCCAACTCCGTGCCTAAATGTCACTTTCACAGCGAAATAAGCCCAGTTTGGCCCTGTTCACTTTTGCTTAGCAGAGTCTGTATCTTCAAAACTAGACACTCTGCAGGCCTATAAGCTTGGCTGGGGGCAGAGAAGCAGAGTCTGAGCAGCTACAGGAAGGATGGAGGGGTTCAGACAAGGTTTTCCAACTCCGTGCCTAAATGTCACTTTCACAGCGAAATAAGCCCAGTTTGGCCCTGTTCACTTTTGCTTAGCAGAGTCTGTATCTTCAAAACTAGACACTCTGCAGGCCTATAAGCTTGGCTGGGGGCAGAGAAGCAGAGTCTGAGCAGCTACAGGAAGGATGGAGGGGTTCAGACAAGGTTTTCCAACTCCGTGCCTAAATGTCACTTTCACAGCGAAATAAGCCCAGTTTGGCCCTGTTCACTTTTGCTTAGCAGAGTCTGTATCTTCAAAACTAGACACTCTGCAGGCCTATAAGCTTGGCTGGGGGCAGAGAAGCAGAGTCTGAGCAGCTACAGGAAGGATGGAGGGGTTCAGACAAGGTTTTCCAACTCCGTGCCTAAATGTCACTTTCACAGCGAAATAAGCCCAGTTTGGCCCTGTTCACTTTTGCTTAGCAGAGTCTGTATCTTCAAAACTAGACACTCTGCAGGCCTATAAGCTTGGCTGGGGGCAGAGAAGCAGAGTCTGAGCAGCTACAGGAAGGATGGAGGGGTTCAGACAAGGTTTTCCAACTCCGTGCCTAAATGTCACTTTCACAGCGAAATAAGCCCAGTTTGGCCCTGTTCACTTTTGCTTAGCAGAGTCTGTATCTTCAAAACTAGACACTCTGCAGGCCTATAAGCTTGGCTGGGGGCAGAGAAGCAGAGTCTGAGCAGCTACAGGAAGGATGGAGGGGTTCAGACAAGGTTTTCCAACTCCGTGCCTAAATGTCACTTTCACAGCGAAATAAGCCCAGTTTGGCCCTGTTCACTTTTGCTTAGCAGAGTCTGTATCTTCAAAACTAGACACTCTGCAGGCCTATAAGCTTGGCTGGGGGCAGAGAAGCAGAGTCTGAGCAGCTACAGGAAGGATGGAGGGGTTCAGACAAGGTTTTCCAACTCCGTGCCTAAATGTCACTTTCACAGCGAAATAAGCCCAGTTTGGCCCTGTTCACTTTTGCTTAGCAGAGTCTGTATCTTCAAAACTAGACACTCTGCAGGCCTATAAGCTTGGCTGGGGGCAGAGAAGCAGAGTCTGAGCAGCTACAGGAAGGATGGAGGGGTTCAGACAAGGTTTTCCAACTCCGTGCCTAAATGTCACTTTCACAGCGAAATAAGCCCAGTTTGGCCCTGTTCACTTTTGCTTAGCAGAGTCTGTATCTTCAAAACTAGACACTCTGCAGGCCTATAAGCTTGGCTGGGGGCAGAGAAGCAGAGTCTGAGCAGCTACAGGAAGGATGGAGGGGTTCAGACAAGGTTTTCCAACTCCGTGCCTAAATGTCACTTTCACAGCGAAATAAGCCCAGTTTGGCCCTGTTCACTTTTGCTTAGCAGAGTCTGTATCTTCAAAACTAGACACTCTGCAGGCCTATAAGCTTGGCTGGGGGCAGAGAAGCAGAGTCTGAGCAGCTACAGGAAGGATGGAGGGGTTCAGACAAGGTTTTCCAACTCCGTGCCTAAATGTCACTTTCACAGCGAAATAAGCCCAGTTTGGCCCTGTTCACTTTTGCTTAGCAGAGTCTGTATCTTCAAAACTAGACACTCTGCAGGCCTATAAGCTTGGCTGGGGGCAGAGAAGCAGAGTCTGAGCAGCTACAGGAAGGATGGAGGGGTTCAGACAAGGTTTTCCAACTCCGTGCCTAAATGTCACTTTCACAGCGAAATAAGCCCAGTTTGGCCCTGTTCACTTTTGCTTAGCAGAGTCTGTATCTTCAAAACTAGACACTCT